>NC_136888.1:17499404-17641904 GCF_949152265.1 Phoxinus phoxinus | reverse complement strand
CCAGCGGGTTCGAGGGGTAGCCGCGCCACTGAGAGAAGGCTGAGTTGAAGCTAAAGGATTGATGGGAGGTAGCGATGACTGGGTGGGGCGTAAATTTCATCTAAATGTTGGGAGGACAATACACTTTTTTTTTTTTGAGCAATTTTTGAAGGGGACACATTATAATACAGGCAAAATTGTATTTGCAAGAATATGTGTACACAGAGGAACCCCTTACTACTATTATTAGTGTAGCATTGAGACAGTGCCATATCCTTCCTTTCAAAGTTTCTCTCTGGTTCAATGAAAAAGCTGACTAAATTGACCAAAATATTCTTCATTGGAGTGCGATATTGACAAAAAATAATCTATATTTATTGGGATTTTATCGATAACGGTAATTAGACAATATTTTGCTGAGTGTGTTGTGCTGGTACCTTGGCAGGTTTAGGACTGCTGTGGACAGCTGACTCCTAAAGTTTTTTAAATTCTTCATATTCTGTGTGGTGGTCAGTTCACAGCAGTTACAGAAATAATTAATATTTAAAAAAATAAATAAATAATTTTTCCAATAATTTTAAATTGATTTTTTACCTTTTATTGGCATTTATACCTTTATAAATTTAATTTAAACCTAATTATTTGCATGCATCATCTTTTGTGTCAATTACATTTAATCAAATTAAATAATAATAATAATACACATTAGGGCTGCTACAAATCAAATCAAATATGTATCAACAAAATCTTTGCAAAGGAGAGGAAACAGAAGCTGCGTTTGAAATGGCATTTAGATACTTTTACACAGACATAAATAATGTTTTTATGTTTTAAACATAAAACATTGAATAATGATATTTGAAATGAAAAGATACTTTAAATGTTAAATTAAAACCGCCAGTAGGTGTCAGCAAATCACTGTTAATGAGTGAGTCATTGAGATTCAACTGATTCATTAAAAAAGCTGATTCATGAAACAACTCGGCGTGTTTCTCAGAGACGCAGATACAGTGGTGTGGGCCGTGTGGCTTAATTCTCAACTATTTTCGATGGCGAAATAGAGCTCAAACTGGTGTCTAAAATGTAAGTCACAATATTAACTTCTTGTTTATTAAACTTGTATCAAATCAAAATCACATTTGTTATCTGGAGAAAAACGGCACTCTTTATGATATTAGATTGGGTTAACTATATTAAATTATATAAACCGACTAAATCACACAGTGAAAGCGTGAAAATCTAACTGTGCACCCTCCCTCACTAGTCTAATCTAAAAAATAATAAAAAAAATACATCACGTAACGTTACATGAGTAGGCCTAACGTTACACGATATGGGTGTGTGTGAGTTAGCTATTACGGTGTTAAACAAGCTAGGTAAACGCATAGAACTGTATAAAAGAAGGATTAACGTTATAATCGCTAACATAGCGGACTAACGTTACATCGGTGACAACATTTTTTTTTTGTCATGATTTATTAATGACTCGAACATCATCCGATGTTTAAAGTGAATAAAATATCCTTGACTTACTGGAGTTCCACAACTAGCCTACTGTAACAAATATTGTTCTCTCCCACCGGACTTTGCGTGTCTAGGTGGTGAGGTAAAAGGGGAACAGACAGGGCTGCGTTTCCCAAAAGCATCGTAAGCCTAAGTTGATCGTAAAAACGATCGTACGACTGATCTTAATATTATGGTCTGTTTCCCAAAAGCATCGTAGCTTAAGTAGCACTTGAAAATCTTCGTAGAACTACGAGTGCTCTGGAGTAATCGTAGGCCTACATCCCCAAGTGCATCGTAAGAAGACAGATTTCTGAGGTCACCTGCAGGACAACCGGCAGATTACACTTTTATCTAGATTTAACACACTGCAACGTAAGTAATATAATGTTTTGATTGTACTTTATTTTACTCGTTTTTTTTTTACATTAATTTATAAATGAAATAATTAAAAAGGGAAGAAAAAGATAGAAATACACACCTAAATTAAATGAATTAACAAAAAAATATATATAAGAAGTAATGTGGAAAATATGCTTCAAGGGCAATATAGGGATGAATTAAAAAAAAAACTCTCAATAACGTGCACGAAAACCAGCCAGGTATTGGCAATTACTTGGTTGGCCATCATGTGGTCCCATGCCATCTTAGTCGTCGTCCTCCTCTTCCACCTCCTCCACCTCTTCATCTTCCTCCCTGTTAAGTAAGGGCACTCTTTAATGTAATCTTTTTGAAAGGTATCTATTTATTTATTTTTTTCCCAGCCATTTTGTCAGTGCCTCCGCTTGTAGGTGCTTTATATAGACTTGTCTTGATTGCTAATCCACAACAGATGACGATTGTTAGGTTAAACGTTCAGAATAGGAATCCATATAAGGTAATATTTCAGCACTTCGCGAATGGACAGCGACTCGTAAGTAGCACGTAAAACGCGTTCTCGCGCGTTCATGTTAAGTGCCTTTTTGGGAAACGCGCGTGGAATTGCCGCGAGCGTTCGTAACCTTGCACGTATGAGCGCTCTTAAGAGCTAAGATACATCGTTATCGGGAAACCCGGCCCAGATCTGGACCAAAGCACTGTGAGGCAAGGGAGGGGGACTCAAAATGTTTAATTAATGTTCGTTTTTGGTTGTTGCCCCGTTTGCATTTGCATTGTTTTACTACTTACACAATTATTTGAAGTATTTATCATTATATTATTTACAATGCACATATTTTAATTATATTTTTAGGGAGGGACAACCCTCAGATAGGCATGTCTATCTCCCCCTAGTCTCGCGTAGCCAGACCTTCAGACTGACGGCCGTGGGCGTGACGTCTGAGGCTGAGACACAAACATGATGCTTGGGCCACCTAATATATTAGATTATATTTAAATGAATAAATAATTGTGTATATACAGTTTATTACTATGTAATACAATTTATTTTTCAAGCGAATGAGAAAATTAAAGTGGGTTACATTAAGGAGCTCTAAAATAATTCAGAATCGTTATCTAAAGCACTTCTGTGCTAACGGTTGCTGTGGACCATTTAAAAAGGTTAAATAGCTAAACAAACAACATGTTTAGCTTAAAACTGCTTCTGTCTCTTGCTCTCTGCCATTTAGGCAAACTCCAATTAGGCGTACAAAGTGAATTAACACTATTCCGTTCTTTTATTTCACTCTGGAACCTTCGCTGAACGAAAAAATATTTTAGCTAAGAACGAATCGAAATGAAAAGAATTAGTTTTTAATCCGTGTATTTGACACACCCATCCACTCGCATAGGCTACTTCTAAGTGGGAAATCTTCACAGGGCAGTATAGCCTGCCTACCTCAGTACGCCCACTCTGGGGTTGAGTGGGGTGGTCGAACAGAGGGGACGGGGCACAGTGGCCGAGGTGGCAGGGACCGGGCCCCCTGGTGGCGCCGATGCTACTGCTGCTGCCGTCTGTGTCATTGGTGTTAATCAAATACCTAAAGAGAAAATCTCTCACTTTAATTTACACAGTGAAGACTATGCAGTGTTTTTATTCATTTGATTACTATTTCGGGTGCTTGACGTTTTTCTGGTAGGTCTATTTAATTTGTGTCTTTGTTTATTGTAGTTTATTTTCCGATATGCTTGTAATTGGGTTTGTTCTTATTTTATCACTGCTTTCTTGTCCAGTAGGCTAGTATTCTTTTTTTGTAATATTGAAAATCGTGACAAGAATTTTGATATCAAAATCTTATTTAAAGCAAAAATATCTATACCGTTATATATATTGTTATTTTGAAATAAAATGACTCATATCGTGATAAAGATTTTGATCATATCACCCACCCCTAGCCTGCACCACATCCATCTGCTTCAGTGCACATGCTGTTCATAAACCTCATACATAAACAACATCAGTCGTGGCTTGTGACGGACCACGAGGCACATTTGTGTTGTGTATGTGGGCTGGATGAATTTCTTAACATCAGAGAAGTGATGCTTCCAAATGCACACAAGGAACAGTGTCACATTGTCTGGTCTCATGATGTTACGTTGCATTTTTTAATGTTAAGTGCCTGGTGTGGAAGTGTTTACTCTCAAGGGTAGATCTTTCACTCTCAGGGCCTGCAGTACATGCTCTGCATCTTACATCAGTGGTATGATGTGATAGGTTCTTATAGTGATATAAAAGTCATAACCCGGAAAAATTGTGTGTAATGCTGTGTGTGTGTGATTTTTGTCGGAATAAAATCGACTCGATAGGGCATTCAAATTTATTTATTTTTTTCACTTCCTAAAAAGGACAAGATGGATTTTAAAAGTAAAATAAAGAACTTCGAAATAAAGTGCTTCAAAATAAAGAACAAATGTAAGCATATAAGATGAGCAATTGTTTATTTATTTAGTATTTGTATTTTATGTGCTTGGACTGCCACAGAGAATGATGGGAAATTTAGTTTGGTCACACAAGCTGTCATGCACACCCTGGACTCTGCCTCACTCTCACAGGGTACGTTTACACGACAATGATTTACTAATAACGGAAACGTTTTTCCATCGCGTTTTTTGAGTACAAACGACAACGTTGTCAAAAAACAATCCCTGTTCACACGGATTTGCGAAAATGATTAAAAAAACGCTGCAATATGCATGTCAGGCCAGTAGTTGGCGAGGAGACTTAAAGAAACATTAAGCGCTTTTATATAGGCTAATGAACACGTAATATGCACAACAAGAATGGCAACTTGATGAGTAAAACGTAAACAAGCTCTTTGCTGTTGCACTGTGCACAATGTAGCCTACACTAAATTCTGAACTGTTTTTTCCCTGCTTTGATGTGCATAAATTTGTGAATTATATGGATTCCTTATATCATTTGGTTATTAGGTGTCCTTTTGTTGTCTCCTCCCTCTCCTATCCTATGTGGTGTTTTTAAAATGCTTTAAGACAATGAGTATTTTCTCTTTAAAACTGCAGTGAACCAAAGACAGTCTCAAAAACACGGTATACTCGCTGGTGTTTCTGACGTTACAAACTTCTTTGTAACCAATCACGTCAATGTGTGATTGTCAATGAGTGGATGTCTGAGCTGGTGTGAGTTAGTGGAGGCGGGGCTAATTTGCATTTTCATCGAACCACGTTTACTAAATGTGTCAAGAGTGTAGATCAGTGTTTCCCAACCCTGTTCCTGGAAGTACAGCAACAGTGCACTTTTTGGATGTCTCCCTTATCTGACCCATATATTTCTTGTCTTGGAGTCTCTACTAACAAGGTGATGAGTTGAATCAGGTGTGTTTGATTAGCAAGAGTTGGAAAATGTGTAGAGTTGGTGTTTCTTTCCAGGAATAGGGTTGGGAAGCCCAGTTACATTCAAGCTATTTTAAGGCATGGAGACATTTTTTTTCAAGGAAAAAAAGTTTCAATATGTAATTTTGGTTATCAAAGGTGAGTTTTAAGGGATGTATGCAGGCACCTAGAACCGGGAAACAGTCATTACTAGCTTGTTGATTTCTTCAACAATGTATCGGACTAGTTAAGGAACGAGTTATGCCGTACAACGAGTTGCTTCACTACCATAGTACGATGCATTGTTGAAGAAATCAACTTGCTAGTCACGACTGTTTCCCGAAACCATATTGTTGCAAAGTGGTCGTTCAACCACGTTGGTTAATGCACGCAGGTGTTGGAGTAATAACTTATTATAATAAAACTGTAAATGGAGTAAAACATTTAAAAAAATTAACGATGTAGATGTTTTGATCTAAATTACAGATATGGCATGAGGACTATTTAAATTTTTTCTCAGTTATTTTGCTTTATTTCCAGATTCAATCATAGGCTCGTTCTTAGAGCATGTTCACACATACTCTTCAAAAATGACTCTTTAAATTTCTTGACAAACTAAAAGACTTACACTGTCACGGTGTGGAAGGATGAACCCAATTCGCCTTTGGCTAAGCCACGCCCTAGAATGTAGATTGACCAATCACAGCACAGCCAAGAACGAGCTCCCACAGAGGGTCCGACACTTTTTCACGGCGCTCCATTGACTTCAACGCAGGAGGCTCATATTTTTGGTCTCGGCAGGCTATTGCGTCGTCGTTTTATAAAAAATATGGTTAAACGTTGTGCCTGGGGCATTTGTAAAACAGATACGCGTTTCCCAGAGAGGTAGGAGGGGGTGTCCGTTTTTCCCCTTCCCAAAACCGAAGTTAAATACTGATAAGTGTCGTCTTTGGATTAAACTGTGGACGTCCTCACAGTCAGCGAAACCCCTCAAGATCAACAAGCTCACTTTTTCTCTAAGATACATTTACCTTTTAACCTTACTGTGTGTGAAGTTAAGTTAGGCTATACTAGTTAGACAGTTTTATGCTGGTTTAGGTTATGATTTCGGTTCTCTGCCCTAATTGTTGATACGCTAGCACACGCTGCTAATAAATACAACTTTATACTCGCGTAGTCCACACCATTGTTGAATACCATTGCATAATAATAATTGTTAAATAACTTATCTTATTTGGCTCAAGATAAGGATTTATTGAGTCCACATGTCATCGACACTAGAAACTTGCTTCTAACTTCAGGTCGAGAGCTGTCGGTGCAAACACATAATTTTGCGATGCTGTTTGCGAATGTTCGTTGGAACGATGGTTTCGGTAAACACCGACTCGTTGAACTAAGCTGATAACGACGGAACTTGCGACCATAGTTGGCTAACGATGCTTTTGGGAAACACACCCCTGTTTGAAGAATGTAGCCTATCCTGTTTGCCAGCGATCTGTGTTCTATGTTTAATCTAAATGAAGATTTAAAGAAAATAGCTATCTTCAAAGCCTTTATTATCTGATGGAATTAATGGTGTATATATTTGCACTCAACTCATACAAGCAATAATTTCGATATGACCAGTAGGCTACCTGAGCCTCGTAGCATTTTGGGGATTTCTTGGTCTTGAGTCTGATATCTATTATATTGTTTGTAAGGATTCAGTTGGCTAATTCAAGAAATTAATACAAAGGGAGAAAAGGATTTGGAAGAGTTTTTCAGTGTTCATCGTTTGCATAGGTCCAATCTCTATTTATGCATTATTATTCAGCTTTTATGCAAAGAATCTTTCATTCAAGGTTCAGGTTGCATTCAAGGTTCATACATGCCTGTTCCCTGGGAATCAATCCATGACCTTGCTGTTGCTAATGCCATGGTCAACCAGTTGAGTTACAAGAACAATAATCTGTTATATATATTGACATGCAATACAACTTTCTTCTACTGATATTGATCTTACAGTGTTCTACCGAATATTTATGAAAAACACATCTCTAAAAAATCACCTAACTTTCATGTCACATGAGGTGCTGTGATACCATAATAGATGCACAGACAAATACAAATTAACAAACCTAACGTGCCACAGGAGTGTGAGAACATGAACAGACAGACATCTTGAGAAAAATAACCATGAAAATGAATATTCCCCTAAACAGGCTGCCAACTGGTGTTTTAAAACCTGGCCTCCACACAAAAAACAGCTGTAAATAATTGTCAGTGGTAAAGGTGGAGTGTGACCAGGTCAATAGACTACTTGCACTGAACTTTGTGATGCACTTCCATTTTGAAATAGTACGACTCATTTATTTCTTATGTATATTTTCAATGCGCTGTAGTCACCTAGTTGACTAAACGGCACTTCAAATGAGTGTCCTCTGGACAAATCTGGACATTTTCAGAGACAGGAGAAGAGATATTCTGATGCTAACTGTGTACAGAATTTTACCAAACTCAATGAAACCTGTTTTAAACCAACCCAAGCCAATCTGAGAAAGCAGCGGCTGGTAAACATACATCATTATTTCACCACAGGGTGTCAGATGCTGAAGTGTGTGAGACCTGATGATGAATAAGATCAGTACATAACTTTTATGCCAAAATAATCAATTCATATTCAAAGTAGATGTGCTGTCAACGTGTAACTGTTTAAGATGAATTAAATATTTAATATCATTATTTATTTAAGGCACGCACCGTGTATTCATTCAACTATTTTAAAAGACTGGAATATGAGCACCATTGCACACAAGCAATCCTTTTTATCAGTCAAATTAATTAAAAAATGTAAACCCCACAGGTATGAGATATGATCATAGAGTAAAATACTGTTAATGAAAAGACGATCAGTCGACTGCTGCAGATTAGTGGGGAAATATATTATTCAGAGTGAATGCACATTTGGAAAGAAAACATTTCGTCAGGTTCAAGATAATTCATGTTAAAGCAGAACATGATTAATGTTTAATCAATTGACAGCCATGCATAAAACATAATAATAATCTATGTTCTCATGAGTAACTGTCCATATTGTACAGTAGGTACGCTGTTACCGGAAACTCCAGAGTATAATAGAACACGGAAGTAGTTGTGCAAGTAGTCCATATTAGAGAGTTATCAGCTCCTTCACTGCCCATTGGACACACTCCCAACTTTCTCTATAGGGCAGAATCCTGGAGGACCACTGTCCTGCAGAGTCCAGCTCCAACCCCAACACACCTGAACCAGCATCAGGGTCTAGGCATAAACTTCCAGGGAGTTGTGTTGAAATTAAATTATCCAGGACTGAATTTGGACACCCCTGCACTAGCGGCATGGGAGCAGCAAAGATAAATAATAGTATATTATGCAAACGTATAGAATGACATTTGTCCAAATGTGCAGATAACCAGAGCATATAATCAAAATGCTCCAACTTCACCCATTAAATTAAACATGTACGTATGTAATAGGTCATGTTGCATACTACTGTTTAATGCAAGCTGTTTCATATATAATTTACTGTCAGCGTTGGTTGCAGCATGATGAAACAGGATCTAAGTGCAGCAGTCTTTATTTCAAAAGAAACTCCAATATTCACAAAACAGAATCATAGGAACAAGGATCAGGAACAGAACAACTAACATAAAACGACGTAGAACTGAACACTGGCTGAACCAAACACAGGGTTTAAATATTTGAAACTCTTTAGACATGACTAAAGAGATAATAGATGAACAGGTGACAGGAATACAGACACAGGAAAACATGAACTGAACAAAGTGAAATCTAACAGACATGAACAGAACAGATCAAAAAACAAACTCAAAATGTGACATTTACAGTAGCAACTGAGTGCTAAATATACAATTAAATACCCCAGAAAGAGTTGAGCATATCTTGATATTCATACTTTATAGACATGTTATGCACACTGTCACAGCATACAAAATGGCAGTAAGCAGACTGCAGTATGAAAAGACAAATAATAACTGATTTGCATCCAATGTATTTGGTTCACCAGTGCTGAAATGACAGACAGAACTGTTTTACAGGGATCTACAAATGAAAACCATATACACAGTCACGCACAAAAACCCAGACAGGCTTTAGCAGGCACGATACTGATCGTATGAGTGATGGCAGGTAAAGGGCATCTGTGTCTCAGCATCACAGGAAATGCATTTGAGACTTTATGATTTATTTAATTTTTTTAAACATTGTAGTTTGCAGGAATAACATGACATGTTTGTGACAGAAATGGTTGTATCTATGTTAACTAATGTAGCTAATATTATTCAAGTCCTTCAAACAAATTTGGCTAATATAATTCAAATCCTTCAAACAACTGTTTATTGACTAAAATTACATTAAAGGGGTCATATGTATACTTGTTTACACAACTGTTTTTTGTGTAATATTTTTAAGAATGTTTTTTGTCCATATATGGAAGTGAATGGGGTCCTTTAAATTTCATCGTGTGTACAAATACCCCAGATAAAAAATAAAATATAATAGTGTGTGTGTGTGTGTGTGTGTGTGTGTGTTTCACAGAAGAATTTGGTTGAGGGTTAGTAGCCTAAATGATGACAGAATTTTCATTTTTGGGTGAACTATCCCTTTGGACACAAATGATCACAGACCAGAACTCTGTACAGAAAATACACAATGAAAAATCAATGACCTTTTTACAGCAGAATTGTGTGTGTTCTCTTGTTAGCATTTGTTGAATGCTTTAATCCCTCCATAGTAGTTTAGGCAACTCAGAATGTCATGTCTCATTTGTGGTTCAGTGGTGTGGTGTCAGTGCTTGAACTGTTTCTGGCAGGTGACGTTCCCCTTAGGGATTCCTCCTGAAGAGCATGTTTGATGTTGTGGTGTATGAAATGTTGGCATTTTACCTGTAAGCCTTTTCTCACCCTGTCTTTAAAGTTTCAAGGTAAAAGAACCATAAGTAGAAAAGACAGAAAGACTAAGAGAGAGAGAGCTGTCAGAAAGATAAGAGATAAACTATAATCAATCACAACCACTAACCATCTTGTCCGTAGAGCCAAGGTTGGCTCATAAAATACAGGTTTCATAGCCTCAGATAGCGAGCGACTGCGATTCCTTTACATTTTGTTCTCCATAAAATGGAAATTTTACTGGTGCATTTATGCATTAGGACATCCGTCTTTTATTTACACACTTCACTTCAAGGCATCATCAAAAAACTGGCAGGAAATTTGGGTCAATATAAAGCAATGCAACTTTAAAGGCTTTAACTGTTGGGTACACACACACACACACACACACACACACACACACACACACACACACACACACACACACACACACACACACACACACACACACACACACACACACACACACACACACAGACAGACAGACAGACAGACAGACAGACAGACAGACAGACAGACAGACAGACAGACAGACAGACAGACAGACAGACAGACAGACAGACAGACAGACACACACACACACACACACACACACACACACACACACACACACACACACACACACACACACACACACACACACACACACACACACACACACACACACACACACACACAATCTTCAGCTTATCTGAAAATACAGAGCAGAGAAATGTTCCATTAGGAAAAATAAACATGTCAGATTTGTACATGAGTCAACACGTGAAATAATGAAATAATATTTTTGTAACAAATTCCCAGAGTTGTCAAGGCTGTTGGAAAGAATGTGTGTGTGTGTGTGTGTAAGATTATCCCTGTCAGTTCTTTTATCTCAAAGCCTACAATGCTTCTCTAAACTGAGTTTACAGAACAGACAGGTCTGATCAGAGTGAAGGCATGATGACGGGAAATTCTGCAAACTCTTTTAATGTGGGATAAATCTCTCATTTTACATGACATAAAACCTTCTTGTCATCTTTTTCTGTTCCTTTATTTTTGTACTCTCTCTCTCATAAGCGAAGGGGGGTGGGTGTGAATTTAGATTTTCTTGTTAAGATCGGCTTGTTTGCGGCTCAGTGATTTCACTGGTGGAGGAAATGAGAATGAGCTTGACTGAGAGATGACAGGACATACATGGGCATAAACACAGACACCGAAGAAGGAAAAACAAGAAGGCTAGAAACAATTACGCACAGTGAGCGATCCGGCAGGGAGACTTCAGGATGGACATATGGACGGACAAGCAGGCAGGTGAAATGCACAGTTTAAAAAGGGGCAGAAATACGAGGGCCTGCCCTGACAGGAGAGAGTAATTGTCTTGGAAAAAGAGAGTAAAAAGCTGGGGGAACCGCATGAGAAGGTGGGATAGAATGGAAGGAGAAAGCGTTTCTGTAATTCAGAGATGAGATCAGACCCCTGGACCTTAAGCACACACATGGACACACACACCTTGAAACCTCACTCAACCCGACGGAGAGTTTTAAGCTCACAGCTCTGAGACTGGACACACGCCAAGCTCATTACAAACATAGCCCCCTCCACCAGCTCCCATCTCTCTCCCTCTCTTGTCTCTCTCTATCTGCTTTTAACAGGTTACACCCCCTCTCTGCAGGAGGAACCTTTGGCCTCCACCACGATGAGTTCTGTAATGGATAAAGCGGGTTTACACACACACATACATCTTGGTTCCAATGAAACCAAGAGGAATCATGGTCCTATAATACTGCTGGATGTACCCATGTCCCTGAAGCCCTGATGAACGTATTGAGTGTAAGCACAGAGACATTGTAGATAGGTAGGTAGGTATAGGTAGATAGATAGATAGATAGATAGATAGATAGATAGATAGATAGATAGATAGATAGATAGATAGATAGATAGATAGATAGATAGATAGATAGATAGATAGATAGATAGAGGTATTTGGAAAACAGTAGGTAGTATGAATCATAAATCACACAGTAAGCAGAACACTGATATTCCTCTCTGAACAGCTTAAATGTTATAAATTGCAGGCTTGTTGAACTCTATCATAATATAAACTATATCTCGTGTTTCTGCAGCTCTGACGGCTGTTAATGACATAATGTTAGCGAATGAAAGTGAAGGATTTTTTCTTCTGTGCATACTCTCAAAGAGTGATAATCTCCATCCCCTGCTGTCTTTTCCACACAAACTTGTGTGTGTACACACACTTAGTGTTGCTTGTTCATGGTGTGCTGTGAGAGTGCACCATTCATCTGCTTTCTTTTTTGACATCCATTTAAACATCACTTGCCAAATGGAAAACACACAGACTCAAAAATATAAACACTCACAAAAAAAAGCATGTTTTTATTCATAGCACCATCTCAGACAAAACAGCAGAACAACAGTGTATTGTATCTGAGTCCACAAGAAGCCTCCTGGATTAGAAGCAATATTTGAAGAACAAAACACTCTGTCTCGCTGTCCATTAAAGGCAGCATAAAGAGGAGAGGATGAAGCCAGAGAGAGGGGGTTAGAGAATAACTCCGTTTCAAATATACAAAACAACAGCCCGACTGCAATATTGTTTTTAAACAGCAGTTCAATTAACAGGAAGGTAATACCAAGTAACTTACCACTACTGGTCAAAAGTTGGTAAGATTTTAAAAAGCTTTTTTTTCCCAAAGAAGTCTCTTATCCTCACCAAGGCTGCATTTATTTGACCAAAAAATAAATAAATTTAAAACAGTAATACTGTGAAAAACGACTGCAATTTAATATAACTGCTTTCTATTTTAATATATTTTAAAATGGCAATTATCCCTGTGATGTCAAAGCTGTCACAGGATCCTTCAAAAATCATTCTAATATGCTGATTTGATGCTCACGAAACACATAAGTTTTTAAAAAAGATGTGCTGCTTAATATTTTTGTGGAAACCATGCTAAATACGTTGATGAATTCAAAAGAACAGCATTTATTTGGAAGATTATAACTATCTTTACATGCATTAATGAAGTAAATGAATTAAATTTAAATGAATTCAATTGCTAATTTCTTTAAGAAAAAAAACCCTCACTGACCCCAAACTTTTTAACAGTATTGTACTACAGTATTGTACAACATACATAATGTTGCGACTGTCTATTTTTTTCTCCACTAAAGATAATAATTCCAAACACAATCAAAAATGCATCTCCAAGCAAAAAAGTATTTTTTACCCTGAATAAATCGTTGTTTTTGTCGTCATTAAAAACTGTGCGGTTCATCCAGAAACCATCACAGACTCACTTGACATGCACTTGATTAATTTCTGAACAAATCAGAGTTGATCGATTCATCAACTTGAGAGTTGATTGATCCAGTGACTCGATCATAAAGAATGTTTAAAAATCATAAAGATCTTTGTTTTTGAATGAACCATTTGAGTGAATGATCTAATGACTCAATGAAAGTATTTGTTTTGTTCCTGAAAAAATCAGTCCAGTGAATGATTCATGACTCACTCATTAAGACACTTGTTGCCATACTTGGGAAATTAACACATTACAATAAGGTTTCAGTTATTAACATGGACTAAGAATGAACAATACTTCTACAGCATTTATTAATCTTAGTTAATGTTAATTTCAACATTTACTAATACAGTATTACTGTAAAATCAAAAGTTGCATTTGTTAACATTAGATAATAATCCACCATGAACAAACAATGAACGGATGTATTTTTTATTAACTAATTCTAACAAATATGAATAAATACTGTAACAAATCTGTAGCTCATAGGTAAGTTAATACATTAGAAACCTGCAGAAAGAGTTACATACCTCGTTGATAACGCACAGCTTCATACAGTCTGTCTGTCAAGTGGATTGATACAGTGAGAAGTCCCAGTGCTGCAAATCAGCCAATCAAATTCGAGGACTGTTGTTCAATTATTTCTTTTTAAATCAGCATTTCTCTCATTCAAAATGAATGAATGTGTCTTTGACAGTGCAAATCACTGTTAGTGTGAACACCCTTTTTGAAAGTGGCCAAATGAGGTGTCTTCAGGAGAAGCATAATTAAATTGCCTTTCCTTTGGAACAGTCTTCACGACGGGAACACACATGAAGTCAGAGGCAGCTCACTGCGTATGAGAGAAAGACAGGGAGAGATCAATAAGAAATGATGGCGTTAACGTCTTCAAACATTTACGGCAGGGTAGCTGGATGAAACGTAAGTTTAAAAAAAGTCAAATGATTCAATTAAAGAAAATGAAACACAATTCTACTGACAGTGTCCACACTTCTGAAAAGACGGTGCATTCTGAATGATGCACAAAAGCATCTGAGAGCCAGACGTTCACAATGACACAATTAACCAAATGAAATGCTATTTGGTGTGACTACACCAGTGCTATGTGTAAGCATAAACCCATTTCATATTCATGCTTTTTAGCCGCTGTCACCGGATTTTGAAATATGCTTTTGGTTCACTGCTCTCAGGGTGAGAATTCGCCACATAAATATATTTGTATATTGTTATTTTCCCCTTTCCAGAGATGAATGATGTGTGAGATGAATTCTAAGAATGAGGTGATGAAACGATTCAAGGATGAGAGAACAGAGTGATACAGAGAGAGTGAGAGGGGATGGAGAGGTGTGAGGATTTTCTGTGTCCCAGAAATCAGACTCGTGTGTGCTTATTTACAGTCATCGTGATTAGAGTTCTAATAGCAGAAACCTCAAATACCAGGGCTCAACTTGACAAGATTGAGTTGATATAGATGCAGAATTGATCAGCAAAACTCTTTTTGGGTTTCTTGCATCAATAACACACACACGTACACTCACAGGTGCACAGCCCATCTGACGCACAGGTACAAAGATTCACATTTGTGGGTAAACTATCAGGCTCCCAATTAAAGTGCTTTATTTAAAACATGTTTACGGGATGTGAGCTAATTGATTTTTGTTTTTTTGAATGCGTATACAAGAGATATTACGATTCACCATATGTAAGCCATCTTATCAGTCTCACCGCAGGTCAGCCCGAGGCGATCGGCTGCCTACTTTATGCTTCAGTCATATTGCAGATCCATCAGTATACAATCGTTGCAAAGCCAGCCGACCGGAGAAAGTCGAAATTCCTGGGATAAATTAAACCTGTGATCATGGAGTCCTAGAAAATCAAAGGCTCCGGTAATGCTGACCAAGGGTCTAATGCAAAAACGAGTCTCACATACGCACACACTTATAGATGTAAGTCAGATGAGGATTTAATTGGCTCAGTTGAATTAATTACATATTTGAGTGCTGCTGAAGAACATCAGTCAGAATTAGCCAAGGCGTGAGAGGTTTAAACACACAGTGAGAACCCACTGAGCGACGCACGCGTGTGGACGCGCGTTCGAGGTGCATAAAGATAACAAGGGAAAAACAAATAAACATTAGCTGCCTTTATTGCCCTCAAACTCACCTGAACCAGACGATTATAGGGAGCTGAGAAATTGTAACACTGAGCTAGGTAATTTGATGGAGTCATTATGGAGATAAAACTACGGGAGCATTTCAAACAACACCCAGGAGACGGAGCTTAATATTCAGTAGACATTTAGAGAAAAACTCCCCTTCGCATTCACAAACCCATTGCTAGTCTTCCACGCTGGTCATTTTTGCGCTTGGTTTGGAGTTTGTTAATTAGGTGTAATCCTGGGGCAGGTTTACCTTAACGAGCTCCCGCAAGAGCTCTAAACGAGACCTTAACGAGAACCCTTGATTAAAGTTCCCTCATTAGCATATGAAGAGTCCTTCAAAGACACTATGAGCCTCCTAAAGCTACAAAATACCTCCAGCTTTAAGGAAGCGCAGCTTTCTGAGCCTCTCGTTGATCACAGGAGTGTTTTACACGTCTACACACACACATTCAAAGAGAGAAAGAAACAGTTAATCAAAACAGGGTGTTTCCAAATGACTCAGAGCGGCTCCATGACCCTATATTAATATCTAATACATATTTCATCCGTAACTTCATTTGTTAAATTATCATGAAATTAGTTAAGTAATCCTAATGACTGGCGATACTCTGCAGATGGGTGTTTAATGAGTGGGTAAGCTTCTCCATCCCCTCAGGCTCTGACAGATCAAGACTTTAATGTTTATATCAAAGAGAGAAGAACTGTGATTTACGCATAAACCCGTGGAATTCATTCTTGAATTCTCGGCAAAATAGAAGAATCCTAAAATTACGGGGCTACACACGTCTGTGTCTTGACAGTGTGTGGATAAGATTGAATGATTTCTTTCTTTTTTTTTGGCCGGCCTGAAGGATAGGTCATAATAATATCATTCCCTCTCATTCACACCGCGAAAGATCAATGGAACCCACTTGCTTTCATTTCTTTCTGGATCTTTCAGCGCAGACCTCAACTAAACGACAGGCCTCAATTTGTTTTGTGCCGGTTTTGAACATGTGACATTTTCAGAAATGAAAGCTATGAGTGTTAGCTATAGTGAGCTAAAGGCCAGGCTTCTCGCTCATTAGATGGCGTTCAGGAGAGATGTGCAGTGGATGTATTAACGGCGGTGTTTTAGAAATCATTATATCATTTTAAAGGGATGGTTTACCCCAAAATGGTTTACTCATACTGGTCACTGTTTTATCAGTCTGTTCTCATGTAAATGCTTCTCTATAGCATGCATTGTGTTTATCGTGCAATTTTTACATGAAAATGAGTTTTTACGTGCATATGATACGCAGTTTTCGCGTGCATTTGATACTCACTTCATTACGTGTAATACACACGCACCCCACACCACTAATTCTACCCAATTGATAATACACACGCACCCCACACCACTACTAAACCTACCCTAACCAACCCATGTGTATATCCTATGCACGTAAAAGCCTCATTGTCGCGTATAAATTGCAAGATAAACACACTGCGTGCTTTAGAGACGCATTTAGTGTGATCGGGATGGTTTTATGTAATTACAATGAATGGAGACTAAAGCTTACAAGCTTCGAAAAAGAATGCAAAAGCAAAAAAAAATGGTCCATGCATTTGAAGGGGTACGTCACCAGTGGCGAAATAGGCTTTCAATAAAACTTGGCTGCCTATACAGTAGAAAGGTGAAAAAATATATTAAAAACAGTGCTACCTGTCTAGAGAGAAAACAAAGAAAAAAGGCTTTTGTTTTCTCTTTTGCCAAATAGGCACTGGGCATGCACTGTGCATGTTGCTGGCCAAGGCTGCTTCCACTAGTCTGCTATGGATACACGTTATGTGGACCACATTTATGATACTTTCATGTTCGTTTTTCATTTTGAAAGCTTCAGTCCATGCTCATTGTAATTGCATGGAAAAGAACATGGAAACCATCATCCAAATTTCCTTGTTCTGAAAGAAAAAGAAGAAAGATTTGGAATGACAGGAAAAAAAATGACAGAATATCTATGAATATTCAGAAAGCACCACATTCGGAATAATCTAAGAAATCAAAGCTTTTAAAAATAAATAATATAACAGTTATCAGCACATTCTAAAAATGTATCTTTGTTTCTGTGGAATTTTTGTAAAATTGGCCCCATAATGAGTCTGTTATTGATCTGACCAACAGACATCTCACACTCCTTGATCAGAGCGTCTCTCTCACTACCCTCAGAGACATATAAAGAGATTCATTTTCACCAGCGTTTGATCTCCCAGATCCACTCAGAGACTGAACGACAGGAGCCGACCAACACACTCCCGCTCACACGCACGCACACACACTCATTTTCTCTGTCTCTCACAGGCGCACACAACCTCTCCGTACTTTCATTCTCTCCTCCAGGGCTGTGAAGTTCCATCAGAGCTACTTCCTCTCTGATTTTCTGTGTTTCCTGTTCCATAGTGTCTGATTTTTCTCATGTCCAGCGGCACACCGCAGGTTGAAATTGTTGTCAAAAGTCGCACAAGAAAGAGAAGAGATAAGGAGAAGAAAGAACATCAAAGTCTGCTCTTTATTTTTCTGCCTTTGGACTGGATTGGCAGCTTATCAGGTCTACAATGTATGCGTATATGAGAGATTATTTAAAAGGTTTAAAAATATATTTTTAATAGTCATTAAAACTTGAGTGAGATGTCACACAGACAACTGGTGACAGGAATGCAAGAGACTGAGAAAGAGCGGATACAAAATACACATCCAACTCACTGAATCTGATAACGTGTTAAAGGTCTAAAACCTATCATGCTGCCTTATTGCCAACTTAGACAGCATCCTTACCATCCTTAGACAGAAGTGCAGAGGGGACAAAGTACACAACTTCCTTACTTGAGTGAAAGTACAGGTACTTCTGGTAAAATATTACTCTGTTACATGTAAAATACCGTTTTTTACTTAAGTAAAAGTATAGAAGTACTACTTTAAAATAACTTAAGTATCAAATGTAAAGTAAATGTCAATGCATTGTTTTATTATTGTTGCACTGTTATTATTGTTTTATTATTGTTGCACTGTACCTTATGCCTCTGAATCTATGCCTGCCTACCTACCCTCATATCAATATCAAATGTATTTCTAGAACACAGTTCCAGTAGTGGGATTTAATGTGAGATTGAATATGTGCACACAATGGGCCTCATTCATGAAACACGAGCAGAACGAATTTTTGTGTAAATCGTGTGTAAAGTGGTTCTGGCGTAAATTTTCGGATTCATTAAAATGTTCGTATTTTCCAAATGTTAGTTGGTACGAAAGAAATCTACACCTGCTCCCAAGCACGTGTAAATAGTGCGTTTAACTTCCGAACGTTTTGCTCATTAATAAGGCTGCATTTTAATTCACCTAATCGGGTACATTTACAGCATTTTGAAAAAATATTATTATATATAGCAATACATATGGTTTTTCTTTTTACTTTTATTATGAGAGCCAGTAATAGCATCTGCAAACAGTACACTTTAATAAAATAATGAATTGCTTTCAATAGGGCTGGGCTATATTTTTTCGAAGTGAACTAATTCGTTTTTTGCAGTCGCTTCATGTCGAACCATTTTCTTTTCACTACTTGGGACTGTTCGATTAACAGATGAAACTCCATTAACTGCTTCTGTAATATCTGCCAAGCTTCCTTTTTTTAGGACCTGATACGCCACTATGTACGCTTGAAAATAAAATGTGGCGTTTTTAATGAACATCTGATAATAAAACTTCAATTTCTGCATCTGAGAAATTATTCTTTTTCATTCGCTTTTGAGAAGACATGTTGAAATCCTTCGTTTGGTGTCATAATATGATGCCCATATATAGTTGTCAGTCGGATTTAACGGGCGGGATTTATGGTAATTGAGAATGAGCGTGCACGCGCGTCCCATTTACGACTGATTGGAATTCATTAACACACACACACGTTTCACTATCACATCTGACGTTTACGAAGTATTTGTGAATCAGGAGAAGAGTTTTCGGGAAGGTCTCTTTACGCGCAAATCACTCACATATTTACTCGTATATTTACGAATGTTTCATGAATGAGGCCCATTAACGTCCACAATGTTTTCGGACACCCAAATGACTGTTCCCTCAAATAGTGCCCTATTTAAAGATTTTTGGCTTTTAGTATGAATATGTTAGCCTTACTGTTATCTATTGTGCTCCAAAACAATGACAAAATTCGCATTTAGAAGACCAAACCCAATGTTGAAAATGAATATCAGGTTGATTTCGGAATGATTGACGTTAATCTCCAACTTTGGACAGACGTTGTATTGAGGTTGAAAAGGAAAATCGAGTTGACGTCAGAAACCAACATCGGTCAAAAAGTATAGTCCAGATACTCAAAGTGTACTTGTACTCAACTAATGTACTTTGTTACCTCTGCAGAGATGGAACCTCATAAAGGACTGATTTGGACTCATAAAGGACTGATTTGGATTTTGACATAGCAACATATGTCGGTTTTTTCACGTTTCGCGACACTTTTAAAGTGAGTGAAATGTCCAGTGAGTGTAGTTGAAAGCACATTCGCAAAAACAGATATGCATGAATGTGGTAACATTTTATCACATTGGTTGTTGTACCTAATGCGGCAGATCAAAAAATTTAATGTTCGGCGGGTGGCGCTAAAATGTTAATTGCATTTTGAAAAAAAAAGTACCATCAACACTAGTGTTAACAAAAGTAAACAGGCCATTTTAGCCATTTAAGCTTGCTTTGTTTACAAATCATGCACTGTAGAGAAAGTATTGAGGTCTTAACATCGTATTGTGCAATGAACCATGTGAATGTACGTCTTTATTAATCAATAATATGCCCCTGTAGATAATTTGTGTAAAAAAGTATACTTGTTTATACTTGTTTATATTATACTTGTTGGTGTTTTATTGCCACTACTGTTAATTTCAGCTTGAAAATGTAGGAAGAGACACATTTTTCCAGTGAGTCTATGCAACCAAAGCTACGCATGGGAGATTTGGCTTAATTTTTTTTATCCAATAGAGGTTTACATTACAATATTGCTAAGCTAACAGTCTCTTTTCTGGAATTGGAACCCTGATAACCATAAAATATAAAATATTGGGTAGTGAGATTATCCTTATGCCATTGACTGAGCCATGGGCTGCAGGACATTATGAAAGCGCCACTAAGCCAGTGTTAACACTTTTCAGGAAGTCAATAACGATGGCTAATTTATAGTTGACTCCGCATATTTAATATGAAAAACTAAAACACAAAAATTATACACATCACCTTGCAGTCATCAGATCTTTAAATATTATACCACATTATACAACTTGCATCTTTTTCTAAAACATTGACACAATATTGTTGGAACATAACAGGACGGTAGTGTCTTAGGAGAGAGAAAAAAACACAGAAAGGTCCAGCAATTAAAGAACAAAAAACACACTAAAACTTTCTGGCAGTGTGATTTTCTTTGAATAATAGACCCATTCAGACCCATATAATTCAGTCTCTAAGGTAGTTTGAAGACAACAGTAAAGCCTGCAAACACATCGCCTCAATCAGTCGGTTCTGAGGCCAATTAAACTAACCTTAAGAAAAATATAGTTGAATAAAGTCATTTCTGGAGAGTTCAACTATTTAGAACAGACAGAAAGATGAAAAGAGATTGATAAATACTGCAAATTCATACACACATACGCACACACATTAGTTTTTCCTTTATGGTGAGGACTTTTCAATTGGCTACAAGGCTATGATATTTTCTATCCTCTGGGTTTTCAACCTTACAGACCTACTCAAGATCTCATCCAACCCAAAGAACCCTCAGTACAAAATAGATTTTCTCAGTAACTCGGTGGAATTTGTATTAACATCATTAAACAAACATTAAAGTTACTGCATAATACCTAAAATATCTCTTAAAAATCTAGAAATGAAGTAGTTAAAAAATGTATTTTAAAACTCTACATGATTTATATAACCTTCTGCATATGACCCTTGTTGGGACTGCGGACTGACTTAGTCTTGAGTCTCTTTTCCACCGTCCGGCCGAACGGCTCTAAGAACGGTAAGAAACCGTTCCAGTTATATTTCCACTTGAGCGTGGTTCTGCATGATTACAAATTCTCACTCAGAATTCTCACTAAAAAAGGTGCAGGTATAGAATGCATAAAGTGACGTCTCCAACCAGGATTGGTCACTTGTCTGTTGCATGGCTGCCAGTTTCTCTGTAGCTGGCCAAGCATGCTATTTGAGCAAAGTAAACGCAAGTTAATAATAAAATTAAAAGAGATATTACCAAGGCAATGACTGACGCATTTGCATTACAACAATTCCACAGTGGTAACCATCTGTACCGGCTGGGCCAGATCGGCACGGAATGGAACGGTTAAGCAATGAGAAAGGTTTGGCCCGATGGTGGAAAAGCGGCATTGGTGATTGGTCATAGGTTTTACTATCCTTGTGGGGACACATACACCAGCAACAATGATGAGCTTTGTTAATAAATATACTATGTCAGAACAAAATAACATAATAAGCATAACGGGTCATAATTATAATAATTTTTAAGAGTAATATCTATTTTTTTAAAATCTGAAACACCAGGTCATGTATTACATTTATTTTCTACAATACCAATACCACATTAAAAAGGTGGTTACACTTTATTTTGAGGTGTAATTATACATTACACAAGTACTGAGTATATTAATTAACTACAAGTACTTACTAGAGTTAGGGTCCTGGATTAGGATTTGGTTTAGGTTAGCATAATAATTAGTTAGTTGAATAATGTTTTTACTAACTACATGTAACATGTGTAACAAAGACAATGTAAAAAAGTGGGTTACACTTTATTTTAAGGTGTCATTGTTACAGTGTAATTTAATATTTAAGTACTGAGTAATATTAAGCAACTACATGTACTTACTATACGATAAGTTAAATACGAAAGTTACTAAAACGGAATTAAAAAGCATTCAAGCTAAATAATTATTATTTTATTTAGCTAAAAAACAAACAAAAATGACAAAACACATAACACAATTACTAGAAAAATTCTAAATCTTAATTACTTTACATAAATAATAAGATAAAATTTTGAATTAAGACAAATCATGGCTTTTCTCCTGCATGGATCTAGTGTTTTATTGAACATGCATTGCTAAATGTCCTGACTCGTGTACAAAGAGTTCAGATAAGGTAAAAGTACTTTGAAATCCCTTGAGAGTCCCAAGTGAGTGTGTGTGTGTGGCCGCATGTCAAGTCAGATGAGTGTCAGGCTGTACTTGAACATTTGGTCATTTAAATGAGGCTAATTATATATGATCTGGCTCAAGTCCATCTGTATAAGGACTATATTATTTTATGTGTGTGAATGTGTGACTGCATGTAATTATGTATGATGAGACTCATCTGCCGCCTAAAAGAATCTACACATCAATAATTTCTCTGTGTCCCAAGACACAGTCATTCACGATCACATTCACACATATTTATTTATCTCTCTACAAAGTATAGAGTCTGTTATCTCAGGCATATTAAATCCTGACTCGCCAATAGCCCTGCAGAACATGACATGGGGTCACAGTAACATTACAATAACGTCATCTAAAAAAAATCCACAGTGAAATATTGTGAGATTTTAAATCAACAGATCTTGACCCACATATATATAGCCAGTGCAAAATAAATTATCTCTCCCACAGTACACACATACAGGAGACACTCTCGTATTCTATTGTTATCATTCACAGGAGTGGGAGAAAGAGACGTAAAGTCAGTGGATGAAAATGAAAGAGAATTATTTCTGCACAAGACATTCTCTCATATAGCTGTTGTAATATTTCAGACATCCTCGAGCAGCAACATGTCAATCCCCTTTACGCGGATTGAAAGGAAGACTGAAGGGGGAAAAACAGAGGGAGGTTGGGAGAGAGGGAGAGAGAGTGTAGTATAAGGTGTTTTGGGAATTTAGACGAGAGAACATAACAGCACTCTGCTCCATCTGTTATTCATGTTACTGTCTAATGTTGTCTGTCTACGGATGCTATTACACATTCCCTGAACTAATGCTGCATCTTGTCAGCAGTCGCCTTACATAATGGCATACGTCCACAGCGGAGAAGTTAAGAAGATCTGGCTGGACGAAGAGACTGGGACGTGCCATCTGCAGGGTGGCACTTTTTGTTGGATCTAATATGGCACCTGCAGCACTGCGCAGAGCGACTTACAAGATACTTACACGAGTTTCAATATGGAGAGATTGATTTCATTGGTCAGAAGACAGAAAGATGTCACATTTGATGTCCCTCCCTCAGCCGTTGTATTAGAAACACTCACGCGGCTGCGATTACCGGTTTTCACTAATTTAATGCCAAGGTGAAAAAGCATAGTGTTAAATTAAAAATGTAATGTATGTTAAATACAAAGTTTGCAATGATGCTTAGCATTTTAAAAGCTGTTCAGATTTTTAAAAGTTAAGTAATGTATTCCGCCCTATCTCGAATGAATTTAATAATTAAACTAAAATGATAATATTTTTAGCTAAATCTGCTGAAATTATTTTTAATTCACAACACATATATGTTTAATGTAACTGTCACAACCACCAGCTGGAGCGCCCATGATCTCCACCAGAGGACATGCCTTTCATCTGCTTAATCTCATCATGAACTACATTTCCCATAATCCATTGCCTGGACTAATCATGCTCTGATTACTTCCACCTGTGTGTTATCTCATTTACACTTATTTAAATAAGTGTAAGCCTATTTAAGCCCTGTGTACTTTTCGAAGTCTTGTATGTTGTTACACTGCATTTCTGAGCATTATCCTGGTTTACCGTGTCTTGGTTTTTTGATTCTCTGCCCATTTTCTGGATTAGGCTACCCATTTTCCTGTGTTTTCTGCCCTGTTGCTCATTGTTTGCCCGTGTGTTTGACCTTTTGCCCAGTTAAATAGATTACGATTCTGGTTTGTTCCAATAAAGCTGCATTTGGATCTTCAACCCAAGACAAAAATGTAAAGTTTAGATGACCTTCCTCAATACAATTCCCCCCCATAAAACCTGACACCCAATAAGGCACATTATTTTTTAGACCCTTTCTCTGGCATAATACACAACATGTTCATTTAAGCAAAATCAAAACCTTGTTACCCACTCATATGCTCTTTAACAGCATACTCATCAATAATCAGTCTAAGGGGGACAAAAACACAAACATTCACTCAACATTCATGCACAATGTAAGTGGTGTCTATTATCACAGGCATATGAAATCCGACTGAGCAACAGCCCTGCAGAGCATGGCACGGGGTCACAGTAAATAGCAGTACACAGTACAATAACAACCTAAGCTAAAATAAAAACCCCACAGTGAAATATTAAGAGATTTTAAATCAACAGCTCTTGACCCACATGTAAATGTTCTTCCCCACAGCACATACATAAGATTCTCTCATCCTTACTTTTCATCATTCTCATTTTCACAGGAGTGAGAGAAAGAGACAAAGTTGAAAAAGAAAATGAAAGAGAATTATTTCTGCACAAGACAGTCTCTCATATAGCTGTTGTAAGACCTAAGACATCCTCAAGCAGATCTCAAATCTCCTTAGACAGAAGCCCTGTTACTCATTCTGGAGTTTTTTTTGTTGTATAAATATATATTTCAGGTTTTAACTGTAAAGCCGGCAACCTCTAAAATAAATAGAAAAATGAAACTGCTCATATAATATTGTGCCACCAGGGTGACAATCAACATTATCCGAAGGCAACATTCTGTTCACTGACTATTTGTTGAACACAATTCGACTTCATATTTTAAGTTTTTAAGAGTCCGCTTTTAAGAGTATTTGTGGAAATTAATTATAAAAGAATTCAAGGATTTCCTATTAGCTGTACAGTCCATGGAGCAGTCTGTACATTATCACAAGCTTTCTAATGGACCAGAGGACATTTCAAAATTATTTATTTGTTATGATTTGCACAGAATTTTGCTTGCTTTTAAGTTTGACAGCTCACCTGGCATCTCTTTTAGGCTAGCAATTTCGGAAAATCTAGCAATAAAGCAAATTCATAATGTGAGATACTGTATAGGCAAAAAAATATAAGCACCATGGCTCTGAAATCTTTTTCTCATTTGTGCATTTTCTCTATTAACCTTAGACAAAATAAGAAGCAGTGTAAACTAATGAAGCTCTAGCAAATTAGCTCAAAATAAATATTAATAATCAATCATAACTTGTAATAATTAATTAGGAATATTTGGATCAGTTAATACAATTAATTTAATGTAGTAAAATGAATATTACAATCAATCAACCTGTTCGTCCTGTGAACACTCAGTTTTAATTGTTTATTAATTCTAAGAAATGTTCATTTCCGAGGGAGGGAAATGGTAAGTGACAGAATGAAACCAGAAGCAGGAAATGGATGGAAAAGATCCATTTAACTATGAAAAGAACCATCAGCTTATTATTTTCAGAGCACCTCATTAAATGTATACTTGCATTGCCTTTGCAGTGAAGCATTTCGTGAAGTTTCTGAAGAAGGATTTTGATGTCTCAATCGATTTCTTCTGTGTTGAAAAAAAAGAGAAGAGGTGATGAACTTGCATGGTTTGTTTGACTCCGTTCTGGTTGGAAGTTCTCTATCTTCATGAGTACATGGCTGGAGCGCAGATGGTGGCTTGCCGGCCCTGGGCCGAGAGGCCACGCAGAGCAACCAGGAGAAAGGAGGAAGTCGGAAGAGTTGGTTGGAGTTGCGATGAACTTCTACATTGGATGAAGAAGTTGTGCCAAACTCCTGATGTTGTCCTTGATTATGTTGTGGTTGAGAGAGTCCTCTCTCTTCTGAATGAGCACATGGGTAGTTGTGAATCAAAGCCTGCTGCCCTGGGGTCAGGGGCCTGGTAAGGCCCCGCAGGACAGAGACCCAATCGTACCAGAAAAGGCCAAGAGAGCGGAGGGCTTGTGTGGAGGCCATTTAAAGCCTGAGAAAGGTTTTGTGTCCATTTATACGCAGATAGATATCACAAACACACACTGCATTCTATGAGAAGGCGATGTACACTAAAGTGTGAGTCATTAAATGAGGATTAATTAGATAGGAGACACGATATAGGTGGGGTTACACAGCCCGATCTCATCCCAAGGCGTCATATACTGACGCTTTGACAAATCGTCTACATCCAACGCACATGACACCCTTTAGCGTCAATATGAGACGCAGATAGATATGGGCCAGAAGGCGCCTCCTAGCGGTCTAACCCTACCCCAGACCTAAACCCAACCATAACCGAACAAAGCTCTGTGCGTGTCATATTGACGCTAAAGGGTGCCATGTGCGTTAGATGTAGACGATTTGTCAAAAGCGTCAGTATATGACGCCCAAGGATGAGAATGCGTTGGGTTACATTAACTAGTAGTTCTCTCATAAAAAACATAGTATCATAATAGTATCAAAAAGACACTACACAAGAAAGACAGTAAATCATTCACAGTGTCCTGGGGTGCATGTTCAGTTATAGATCAGTTTGTCCATAAATTAATGCAGGAAAGTCTGTTTTAAGGGCTGTAGGTCTTTTCTATGGCCTCTGCTTTTTCCACGTGACCACATTTTTAACAGCAATAAAACCAACCTATCTGATCATAATCATGGTAACAAAGACCCTTCTTGCCCTTGATGGGGAGGATGGGACCATAGATCCCAGAGTGAGTTTTAAAGATTATTTGTTAAATATACCAAATAATTGTGTCTGATTTGTCTCAGTCGTTACATCTATGAGAAAGGTTTCTGTTTAGTGCATGACAAAATAATCCAGTCTTCCGTGCAACTTGGAAGTCTTTGCTACATCTGCTCTAAAAACTGTTTTTTTCCTCCCGTCTCAACCTCAAGTCTTAAAACTGGATTAAACCGATTTCAAGACAGGATTAAACTGATTAAAGACTGACGCAACAGATGGGTCTGTCTTTTTAACACCCTGTTGTTTTAATAATCATTGTGGTTTTTTTTATCAGCCTCTCAGGTCCTGTGAACTTAAAATGACTCTCTGCTATTCATTTCATGGTATCTAGAGAGTGGAAAAGAGGGACTAAAAGACTGACATTTGCGCCGTCCTATCTCTCTCTCCATGCACTGGTTTAAACTGATCTGGACTGTAGGGCCTGAATCCATCGATTTTTCTTTCTTTTTATCAGGGCAGGTAGAAGGAGGACTTTTACCAGGACACATTACATGGCCGGGAGCTGTTCCAAAAGATATTGTGCAGTGCTTTGCTTTGTGTCTTGTGCTAAAATAACATTTTCACTAATGCTTTGTGATATAATATATTTGGGCAAATTTTTTAATGCTTTTTGCATAGATCATTCAGATTTAAAGGAATAGTTCACCCAAAACTAAAAATTCCGTCATCATTTACTCACCCTCAAGTCAATCAGGTCCAATGTTGTTTGGACCTCAAACAATCTTCAAAATATCTTCTTTTGTGTTCTGCAAAAGAAAGTAAGTCAGGTGTGGAACAACAGGGGTGTGTTAATAATGACATAATTATATTTTTTGTGTGTGAAATATCTCTTTAAAGTTTCATAATATTCCAAGAGTCCTTTTTAAACAGTGACTATCAGTGTTGGTCAACAGCATCACTACAATTAGTTTAACTACATTTCTAAGTAGGGAGCTTTACTTTATTGATGAAGGCAGTAGGGTACTGTACATGCTGACAAAGACTATATAACATTACATTTTCCCTTCAGCAATGAAGTTGTTTGTCTGCAGGGCAGGATTTATGCATAGGCACTATAGGCATGTGCCTATGCTTGCACATCCAGGGGGGGCATACTTACAATGAGGATAAATATATTTTCCCCTTATTATTATTTCACTCTAATGCTTAAACTCTGTATGACAACTTTATAAATTCATATATTTTGCCTGTCACAATAAGTCCGCAACTCTTGTCTGGTATTTTTCATCAGCTGTTTTGAATCAGAATGTGAATCATTTAGACAACTCACACTCAGAGTTATGGCATACTTAAAAAACACAGAACAAAATGAGCACGGCACGAAGTGGATATTTACAGTACACAATCCATTGAAACCTGCAAATGCATTCTATTGTTTAGAGAGATTAAGATGGTCTTCATAGGTTCAACACCTGTTCTGTAAGTGCTGCTCATGAAGAACGACTGTGCAAGTAAAACATTTTCCAATCAATCAAAAACACAAAAAGCACTTAAAGTAACAAAAAATCAATATTTCATCACCATGTGCCGTCAAAATACCATGGTACATGAATATGATTTTGCATCTGGTACTGTATAAGCATCTGATGGATATGGTACTGCCACAATAGTCTGCTTTCTGAAAGCCAATTTTGAGAGACTTCTGCTGAGTCATATGAATAGTTTTTTTAGATGTAGTTTGTATTTGACAGTATGCGCCTGGCATCTGGTTCATTTTTTACAACTCACTTTCTCTCCTCATTAACACAACTGCCAACATACATACATATATACATATATATATATATATATATATATATATATATATATATATTTTTTTTTTTTATTTTTATATATATATATAAATATTACACCAAATTACAGCAATCTATTTTTTTATATTTCATATTCATTAAAATATATAAAATATGAAGCTACTTTTGCCATGTAGTGTAAAAGGTTACTTTCTCTAAACAATAGCCTCCAGATGTAACGGTCACCATCTGGAGTGCCCTTGAGAGCCACCAGAGGGCACTCCACATCAGACTATTGTCATTCCCTCACAAACTACATTTCCCATAACTCACTGCCCGGACTCTTCATCCATTATCACATTCACCTGTGTCTCATTATCTTGTTTAGCTCACCCCATATTAGCCTGGTTTTCTCATTCTCTATCTGCAAAGTCTTGTTTAGTGTTCCGAGCATTCTCCCAGGTTTCACGGCTCTTGGTTTTTGGATTTCTTGCCTGTTCCGTGGATTACTCTTTTGCCCGTCTTGTTGTGTTTGTTTGTATGGACTGCCTGTCTGTGTTTGACCCTGCCTGTACTTTGAATTAAGTATTTGGATTACTCTGTTCAAAAAATACTGCATTTGCATCCTCAACCTTCTTGTCTTGGAGCAGTTCATAACACCAGCTTAGTTTAGCTAATTTTTCTGTAGTTTAGTTGGTAGCTTAGTAAGCAACATTTTTTTGTAGCTTTCCCAACATTGTTGGATATATAATCTGGGGGTACTCTGCATCTTATAAACCTTTTTTTCCCCCCATTGAATGTATGGTAATGCAAATACAGAGTTATGGTTCTTACAAATATTGTTCTGGTATTTCAATATCAGAGAGGTAGACATCACTCTCTATTTCTCTCTCTCTCTCTTTTAATCCATTGCACATCTCATAGGCTCTTCTTTTGATTTATGTCTATTAAGGGACTCATATAGAAAACAACTTATTTATTGATTTGTTTTCCCAAAGAGCCAAAGTCAATCTGATAGTATTGATTCATGCTGTGCCTTGGAAAAACATTAGACGGCGCAAACTGATTCACTTTATTCTATGTATCTTGAAGAATAGCATTCTTTCTGCCCCAAATGACACACTTATGAACCTCTGTCTGTCTGGAGCAAGTGCATGCGGAAGACTAAAAGAGAGTGAATGAAACTAAGTGGGTCAGAGAGTTTGTTCATTAACAGATGGTGTTTGCTTTCCAGTGGCAATAAACAAATGCACTCAGCAGAGCCATAAAGACCTGTGAATATTTGTGTGTGTGCATGTGTTTGTATTGATAATATGCATGGTTGCCCGAATATAAATGAATAGGCTGCTCTCTGATTAAGATTTTGTGTGGCGAAGCTGCAGCTGTAATTGCAGAGCAAAGAAAAGAAGTGAGAGAGAGAAAGAGAGTAAACATTAAAACACAGAGAGAATGATTCCAAAACCCCATTAAAGACAAACCACGTTGTGTGTGTAGTGGTCTTCATTATTCATTAACAGTTAATTTGCCAGCGTAATTGTAACTGATGGCCTCTGAATGATTGTGTTTATTGCCCTCAAGATGTGTCACTGTTTTCATATTTAGTGAATTTAACATAAGATTTATTGTAAGAGGTACCGATGAGTTACTCTTATTCCTAATCACATTGACTATCATTTTGTTACATAATAGAATAAGATATTTTATTCATCATTTCACTAATTGCCTTGACAATGGGTCAATACGTTTGGTGCAATTAAAAGTAAGTGTAAATGGAGCATCTTTAGCTTTTCAAATGACCTGACCTCTAACAATTAGGGAAACATCAGAATGAAATGGATCAGGTTGTCTGAGTAATTTGTTCATTTCAGAATGTCTACATCGTTTACACTTGGAAAACTTGATTGTAAATCTGTTGATGCATTTCCAGTGGTTTTAGAAGAGCACAACTATATATAAAACCTTTAACCTCACTAATTGACAGGCTCTCATAGAACACTTCTCAATCATTTCTCTGCGTGCAAGTCAAGCACTTTAAAGGGTTAGTTCACCCAAACTAAAGTGAATAGTAACTGAGATTTTGAAGCCCAAAAAGCGCATCCATTCATCCATCCATCCAACAAAGTGCTCCACACGGCTCCAGGGGGTTAATAAAGGCCTTCTGAAGCAAAGTGATGTGTTTTTGTATGAAAAATATCCATATTTATGTCTTTATAAACTAGAATCACTGGCTTCTGTATGCAAGTTTCGGCAAAAGAGTGACCTCTGACTGTACATATGACGTATTGACAAAATTGAAGCGCAGAGGATAGAGCAAAACAAAACACCAGTCACGAATTAGAAGTCTAGAATTAGATTTTTTTTTAAAGAGAAATGTCGGAGGATCTCAAGTTTGTTGCACACCCCTTGAGCCCTATTTGCTTCAACCACGAGAGGCGTCTACTCTTACATAAGCTCACGCTACTCCTACATCCTACGTCAGAACTCAACTCTCTCCTGAACGCACGGACAGATGTTACCGGAAGCTAGTGATTACAGTTTATAAAGTTATGAGAAGGCCTTTATTAACCCCCTGGAGCCTTATGGATTACTTTTATGATGGATAGATGTGCTTTTTAGGGCTTTAAAATCTCAGTTACTATTCACTCCCATTATAAAGCTTGGAAGAGCCAGGATACTTAATATAACTCCGATTGTTTTTGGCTGAAAGAAGAAAGTCATATACACCTAGCTTGAGGATGAGTAAATTATGGGATAATTTACATTTTTGGGTATACTACACTTTAATGGGAGAGTTTGGCAAAAATGGAAATTGTGTCATCATTTACTCACCCATGTGTCATTCATTCCAAATCAGTTTGAGGGACTTTCAGCTGTGGAATAGAAAAAAGCAAGATGTTAGGGAGCATGTTCAAGCTGACTCATCTTCTACAGCTTTGTGAATGCCTTTTTGATTAATTATTTAAATAATTCACAGAAAAATCTCTCAGCATATTAAACATTGATACATCACAACAAGACATGTGAGCATTATTGACATCAAACTGACATGTAAACTCCATTTCTAAAACATCAGGGTGGAAGATTTCCAGCAAATAATGCAGTAAATTTCTGTCTGTTCATCAAATATATGGCTTCTGAAGAATTGTAATATAGCACACGAGGTTGACAGCATCCATCTCCATTCATTTGTATATGAAAAAGAATGGCATGAACCTGTGTCAAAACCCCTTTTGTGTGCACGGAAGAAAAAATGTATACAGCTGGAATGACATGAGAGTGAGTAAATAATGACAGGTGGGTGAACTAACACTTTAAGCTTCAGACTTTCACTTGAGCCCTACCAAGAGAAAAAATGCTCTTAAGCTCATTCTAAAATGTTGCCTCTGACACGCTATTTTCCGTCCTGCAACAACAAAGACTTTTGTTGATCACGGTAGACCTTTTCTGACCTTGTTGAAGACTCTTCCCCATGTGTTTACCAACAAAATCCAGGCTCTGCATTTTAAAAATGTATCACGTCAAGAGACTCTCTGAATTGTCTTTGAAATCCAGAGATTTGTTCTGACTGTGAACATTAGACAGATAAAGAGGAGAGCCATAATGAAGAGAAAAAAACACTGCACAGATAATGAGCCGTAAGGAACAAAATAGTTCATTGTCTTTGTAAAAACAATTAATCTAATATGGATGATTCAGTTTAAGGACAGTCAGGAATTTCATTACTCTTCTCTCCCTTTCCTTTCCTTTTTTTTAATTTTATTATAAATATATCTAACCAGTGTGAGCGTAGCTGCTTCATTATGTCAGTTTCTGGTCTCTCTCTCTTTGTGCAACTGAGAAGCCCATCCACTAGGACCAATGAAAGTATGCTTGTGTGTGTGTGTCTCTGTGTGTGTGTGTGTGTGTCCGCTACACACAATGGCAACTGCAGTGATAAAAGCTCTGCAGCACTCTCTTTCACATGTCTGCATAAGTGTGTGTGTGTGTGTGTGTGTGTGTTGTGTGTGCAGGAGGAGACCATTTCAGTGTCTGTCAGATCTCATACGGAGTGTCAGAGCTAACAAGCTCCTGCATGGACTGAGAACACTGCAAATGGGACACTGCCTGGAGGTTGCTAGTCTTTGCATACACATGTGTTTGAATGTGCATGAACATACGTCAGTCTGAAGAATGTGACATTAAGCGTCTATATTTTGCAGCAGTATATTGTAAACTGTAGAGAATACTGTGTCTGTTTGTGTTTGATTATGACAGAAGTGTGATATACTGAGGATGTGAGAGGACTAAGAGCTATGAGTCGCATATGATTTAAAAAACAAAATAGTCATACCATTGCTGCTGGCGAACGAGTGGAGTATTCAAGGCTGGAAATCTGGAATCATAGGGTAATCCAGACAGAGGCTGCCCTAAAGTAAAAATGTCACAGAGGAAGAGGTTATTGATTTATTTCCCTTGAAACTGTCAGAAAATCTGACAAAGCATTGACACAGCAATAAGTGATTAGTGAAATGCCAATTATCCAATACATGCAAAACATTCCCGTCAGTCACCTTCACATTGCGAATACACCGGGCATTCCGCCAGGAAAAAGCTCGCTTTTAAAACACAAACAAATGATTTATGAAGACAACAAGTGGAAGGAATCACATTAAAAACGCTGATGCTGCAATTATTCATACAAAAATGACACACACCTAGCACATTTAAAATGTTCTGTTTTAGACAGATGACTGTCTGTGTTAAGAGGTACAAAGCCAGATTGAGAAACGGGGTGGTAACCATTTCCCAAAAGTTATATAACTTTCAATATATATTAAAACAATTCACATTGAATGTGCTAATAAGTTAAATCAGGTCGACTGAACAGGTACTGTAGGTAAGTTGATGAGTTAATACAGTTCAATAAATCTTGTTAGCAAGGGTCAGAGTTCAGCTGAGAGGGCAGGAACATAAAGTTATCTATGGAGCTTACGTAAATCCTCTGGGTTTTCTGTGATGGACAGAGTAATTTCCAGACCGTCTTAATCATGGTAAAAACAAAAAAGAGCTGAACATGTTTGTACAGTATATATATATATATATATATATATATATATATACATATAATATGTGTGTGTGTGTGTGTGTGTGTGTGTGTGTGTCTGTTTGTGGAAGTGTTTAATTTCATACAGAGCCAGTTGTAATTGTGCATATTTTAACTCAACTGCATAAAGAGCTTTCCTTACCCCCCTCCTGCTTCAAACACACGCCACTTCCTTCCCAAAGGAGAGGAAAGACATATTTTGCCCTCTCTCTCTCCCTCTTATAATGTCTGTTTCTCTCTCTAATAATGCCATCGACAGGTTTTAAATTAATCATGAATGCAAATTTTCTTCATGCTCAAACTGCTCACTCTGATGTCATTCCAAACATACACATGCCAAAAGTCCCAATAGGGCCCAATGTACTGTTACAGTATATAGGAATTTTCCATATTGATTTTTGCAGGCATTTTACCTTTATTTTAAATTATGTATTGCATTGTGTTTTAGAGTTAAAGTAAATGTCTGTAAACTTAGACTATGTCCTGGCAGAAAATGACCAGTAGCTACCTTTTCTTTTCTTTTTCTGGATTTTTTTCTTATAGTGTATGAAAGCCATATCTCAATTTACACTTTAAATGTATCTCTCTCTTATATCTGTGACCTTACTTGTTATTTAAACTTTATCACAATTTAACATGATAATTTCTGAGGCAGAACCTGGCTTCTAGACAAACTGTTATTTATTCAATGAAACAAAATATTTTTTAAAGAATCTTTTCCATACAATGACAGTTTTTATAATGGCTACAAAACTAAAAAATATATATACATTTATACATTCTGATGTGACTCACTCTAGATCCTTATGTTGTCAATCAGTAAGTGCCTTGAAAAAACTTGACAACATTTCTAAGCGAACCTATAAGCAATCTTTTAATGTGAATGTTGACTGAGTTGTTTGAAAAACACCCCCAAGTATTTTAAAACTGAGAGGAACCAAAATGTAAGCTGTTAAAAATGATTTGCTTCACCGAAGTTCTGAAATCTCATTTGTATAGCCATACGCATAATTTTTTTTTTTTACATTAAATTCACCTTACTTTTTTTGTACATAATTTACGCCAAATACCAAATGCTTGTGTGTTAAGTCTCCACTTTGAATATTCAGAACAGTGAAATTAGATAACTGCAGTAGAAGGAAATAATCTTCATCATATGGCCTCAAAAGTATGTGGACAACTTTTATGCCATTTTCTGTTCATTTTTGGAGCTTGACCGATGGATACAATAAACTGCCATTGAAAGAGGAGCATACAGATTCTTCACAAGATATGTTCCTCAGAAGGACATGAGGGTGAGTAGCCTATATAATAATAAAAGTTTCTTTAAGAAAGATCAGTTTCAAAGTAAATCAATTTTACTTCTACTTTAAATGAAGACTTATCAGTGGTTTTCATTTAGCTGTTTCTGTATTTAAAATCTGCCTCTCATTGATGTGACAGCAGACGAGGTTGTCTGTTTTCCTGCTTACATATTAATATGAAAAGATGCCGTCTCGACTGCTCCAGATGTCTCTGCTCGCGGATACCCTCGGGGCCATCGCTATACCCCGCGCGCGCACCTGTCACACACTCTGCTCCCGAGCTTGGTCCAAGCCGGAGCGAGTGAGTGAGCGCGTGTCACTCAGCAGCTCCACCCCTCCGGTAACTACACCCAGCTCACATCCGACCGAACCCGCACATCAGATACATTCACCGTTATACAGGTATCCCCTCAACGTCACTACCGTGGCGAAAAGTTATTTTAGGTGTTTTTGTTGGGATTTTGAGGGAACTTACGTGGACTTGGTAGGGTGTAAAAGGTGAAAATGAGAGTAAGGATGATTAAGATGACGGAGTGTAGCTGGACGTACTGGACGCTGTTTTTCCTCTGCGCTCTCGTGCCGCTCCCAGCGCGCGCAGATATCACTTGCACCTCGTGCTTCGCTCCAATACGCCGAAATGAGGCACAAGTGCGGACAACGGCTTTCGTCAGCCGTGATTTTGGAAGTGTACCGGACGGCAGCACTGATAAAAACTGGAAGTGGGGAATTGATGGAGCTCAACTTTCCCCTGAAGCGCACATAAAGTCTCCTTCTGTGTCCTGGAGAGAGACACCGGAGAACTCGCACATATCCCAAGCGGAACGGACGAGCCCAGCTGAGGAAAAAGACGGAAAAGTTTATCCAACATGGTTTCCTGAGGAAATCAAAGTAAACAGGAGGGAAAAGCGCAGTCTGTTTCCGTCTGACAGTGCGGCCGGTTCTCGGTTCGAGTTCAGGCGTACCGGAGGAGTTGACGGTTCCGGGAAGAGTCCGAGGCAGAATGAACCACACCTGATTACGTCCACCTTTGCGTTGTCTGGAGATTCTGCTCATAACCAGGCCATGGTGCTGTGGTCCGGACACAACAGCAGCGTGAGTTTAAACTTTATCCATGCATCACATTTTAGAGAGCCATAATTATTATATACTTGTTAAAACTGAGAAAGTGGGTCATTTTATCTGTTGTTTTATTGTGATGGATTTCTTTGACATTCTGGACTGTAGTTCACGCACACGACTGGTGCGTGGCAGCTGCAAAACCGTGCACGCGTCACCATTTCTTTCTACACGCTCTTTATTGAGAAAAAAAACAACAACTCTTGTGTGTTTACGGACAGAGACTGCAACCAAAGGCGTTTCATCCAAAGAGTCAGTGCAAATTCCGTGCGTGCATAGGCTATGACAGACCACGAATTAACCCATGAATGAAAACAAGAAGTCAATATGTCTCCCCTTATTATTAACTAATTTAATGAATGTCTTATGAATTATTTTCCATAAATAATTATATTGATTATTGGAAGCCACTGGTTCTCATTTTACACCCACCCATTGATTTTTCTATTATTTTGATGAATTAAAGTATGTGTGATCATAATAGTCTCATTTTGCTTATCATTATGTTGTCATCATACTTTCTCTGAAACTCTTTAATTAAATGGCAGATTTGAAGTTTTGCATGGAAATATTGCATTGAAGATTTTTACTGCGTTTTGTTACTGTGCCTTATGATTTCATGTGATAAATAATACAATAATTCTTGTTTTTAGTCTCTCATTACATAGACATTTGCCCCTACACCCGATTATGTGTATTTATATATTTACTTCCTTACTACAAAAAAAGAGTAGGATGCCAGAATGTGTAGTATTTATGAAACTGTAGGCAAGCAATACGGATGACCTACTGCATCTGCTTAGATACTGAAGTGTGCAGCTAGTGGACACTTTTCTGTCCCATAAGGCCACAGGAGCTGAGAGAAGTAGAAATAATACAATAAATTGTCTCCGAATTGTGAGCCAAGTGCTGTAGATAAGAAAGTTGTTTCTTGTGGCTAAATTTTTCATATTTAACACCTTGTTTTTGCAGGTGTTGTTAGTATGGTAAATCATAGGTCAAAAGACAATGTCAACATGGTGGATGAAGTATAAAGATGCAGTTTTTGCTTTATCTGATCCACTGCATACTGAAAAAGTACAGGATTTCGGACACAGCTTTTAGTCTGATTTGCCATCATCATCCCCTTTGGTGTTTGTTGCCTTCTTCATTAGGGCATCTGTTCTGGGATGCAGATGTTTCAAATAAACCTGCCAGAAATGCAGTGTAAGTGAACACAGTGCACAGTTCAGAAGAATTAATTAATATTACTTTAATATGACTGTCAATTATTTGCCTGCAACGCTTTACTTTATTAACAATCAATTTCTTTCATCAATAATCAATTTGCTGCATCTGCTAGAGACCTACATCTCTAGCACCCTGGGTCCTCTGCTTGTATTTCTCCATATGCTGCTGTGGTTTGAGTGACGCCTTTTTTTTTTTTTTGGTAACCCGAACTCATTCCTTTTCCTTCACAATTTCTGTGCCTCATCTGAAATATAAATGACTGACTCTGTCAGCATACTTTTTAGATTGGCAGGGTAATACCTGCAGAATTTATGTGTTTGTGTGTGTGTGTGTGTGTGTGTGTGTGTGCGTGCGCGCGTTTCTGCAGTGCTGCTGATGCCATCGGTGTATCTTTTACCAAACCGCATGAGTGATGTTTTTGCGACGCCACAGATGCAAACTGAACGTCAGAGAAAAGATAGCATCCACACAAACTCTTTCTTCCTGTGTGTCTCTATCTCAGCCTGACATACACACATTTATGCATTGCACATAGACATTTGTTGTATTGATTTGGCACATTTGACACTGCTATACATAATGAACCACCAACCAAATTGTTTAAAGGATAACGCACTCAATTATATATTAAAAAACATCATACACAATCATGACGTTAAATGAAAAATGAGGCCCATATGGTAGTTTGAAAAGATCCGTTTAGGAAATGATGTTAGCACGAGAAGAGATGACACCGGTAGCCTCTCAGCGGCAAGCAACAAATGAAGCCCTCTGTCATGCCAGTTTTCATCAAATGTGAAACCTTTCCTTTTGCTTCCTGTAGACACTCTGTCTTATTACCACACAAGTGATAAAGCTAATGTCTGGCCTTTCACACCTCTGTTGGACCTCACTCAATCCCCCCCCCCCCCCCCCCCCCACACACACACACACAAAGTTCGATGCATTGGGCAATAATAATGATACTTTTTACTGTTACAGCACAGTCTGCCTTAAATACCCTTGTTTGCTCCAGAAGGTGAGAGCAGATGGACAGATACCTGTAGAGTATGCAAATACCGGGATACTGCTAGACTCAAGGGTATCATAGAGAGCGTGTTGCAGGCGTGCACGTTTGAGTGATGATGTCACGGAATAATTAGAGACTAGGTGTGTTTCATTTGATAAATAAAAATAGTCAACAGGTTAATCTTTGAATGTTTCTATCCCCCTATTAAAAGTCCAGGTAACGGAAACTTAGAAAGATAATAAACGCATCATGAAACATCCATATGAAGCGGTCTAATCCAAGCCTTGTGAAGAGAGACGATCGCTTTATATGATGAACAGATTCTTCAATTTTAACATAACCAAATTACATTTAATTTCATATTAAACAATGCAGCATACATTTATCACGTAGTCTAACGCTTTCAGATATTAATTAAAAATAAATATATTTGTATTTAAATAAACAGATGTAATATATGCGCATGTATATTAAATGTATAAGTATGGTCATTTCTATTGTATTTATTTACAGATATAAATTGTTATCATAGCTCAAACTCCTCTAATATGCAAAACTCAAATTTCATCTATGTGTGATGATTTTGCAGGGTGTACCAAATGAATGAATTTTGTGAAGGGAAGTGAACTTACACAGCTATCCCCTACTTGGTGAGTAGGGCGCAGTGAACACAGATTAGGGACCCTGGCATCCGCAGATACAGTCTGCATTATGATGGTACTCATTTTGCAACTTACTTGGCTCATGTTTTACGCCTTTCAAATAGAGTAACGTTTGCATGCAAGGATTTGCTTTATTTTGATGTTAGTGGCTTTAGCGACCAAATTGATCCACAGCGTTCAGCAGTTTTCCTGAAGAGGACTGAGTGTGTGTGTGTGTGTGTGTGTGTGTGTGCAAGAAACTGAGTGTTATGCTGAAAGCATACTCTCTTAGGCCTAATGTCACTGAAAGCTGAAAGCTTTCACTTTTGATTCACGGCAACTGAGAGGCTGTTTGGCCGCTTTCTCAATTGTAAAAACAATCAATGAAAATCCATAAAGATGATGGAAATGCAAGAGAATCATTTTGCTGCCCCTGCAACGCCTGCCCTTGGGTCCTGATCCATAGTTTGCCCTCCAAAGTCCACGTTGACATTTTCTCTGAGAGGAGCCCCCGCAGAGCAAGAAATCATTGTAAAGGTGGGGTTTGTGTATTTCGTTGTCTAGACAAAACGGATCTTATGCAAATGTGGCTAAGGAAGCACCTCTCCAGGGGAAGTCTCTCCATGGGAGTTTGATTGCGATCAAGCAGTGATTTTAGAGTTTAAAAAAAACTCTCCGGCCTGCTGTGAGAGAATCGCAGATTATGGCTGTACAATCATAGGTTGCTCAGGGTTTATTTAGTTTGCCTGTCTGCTTTGCTCGAGTTTCATGTTGATGCTCTGTTGATGCCCTACAGGAAGATGGCAGTCAACTATGTCCAAGTGTGGGCTTGTGTGTGCGTTCATGTGAAATTTTGCAAGGGCGTGTGCGCATGTTTTCATGTGAGTACTCATGGCCTGCGGAGAGCATGAGGGATGTCCTTGAGTTTGGCTGTCCATCCAAATGTCTACACATCCTCCAACAGTTTCACTCTGGAGTGACAGCCAAAGTGGTTGTGTGTGTGTGTGTGTGTGTGTGTGTGTGTGTGTGTGTGTGTGTGTGTGTGTGTGTGTGTGTGTGTGTGTGTGTGCGCGTGTGTGTGTGCGCGTGTGTGTGTGCGCGTGTGTGCGTGTGCGTGTGTGCGTGTGTGTGTGTGTGTGTGTGTGTACGTGTGTACAAGTTTGTGTCCTATCTATCTCAGGGCAGCAGAGTGGCTGAGCTTGTAGCAGTACACACTCTGACTCGGGGACACATCAAGCCTGGTTAGTTTTAAAGGACTTTTCAATATTAGGGCGGTTTGAGAGGAAGCCAATGTTTTAGTTTTGCGGCAACTCACTGCTGGTACTTAAAAAAAAAAGTTTATTTGAAAAAGTAAAAAAATTTTTTCCAAAAAATATGTAGAACATTGGTGCACCAAGGCTGCATTTATTTGACCAAGAATACAGTAAAACAATATTATTAAATATTGTTAAAACTTTATATAATTTTAAAATATAATATATTCTGACATAATACTTTATTCTGACATTCTGTCACATGAATCCTTCAGAAAACATTCTAATATGCGGATTTGGTGCTCAAGAAACATTTCTTATCAATGTTGAAAACCATTGCTGTTTTTCAGGATGGAATAAGAACAGCATTTATATAAAAAATATTTATATTTTGTAACATTATAAAAATCTTTATGGTCCATTTTTATTAATTTAATGCATCCTTGCTGAACAAAATTATTAATATTTCTGTTCCCAAACCTTTGAACTGTATATTAAAAAAAGTTTTTGGTTCCAGTATTCCCTTTTCTTTCATTTGTTCAAAGATGATGAAAATGAAAGCAGTTTCAACAAACTATGCCTTAATACCAAAATGAAGTTCTTGAATGAATGCTCATGCAATCTAAAGAGTTAGCCTATGTCTCTTTTGACATCCACCTATATTGTTTATATTAACCACCGCCATACAATAACTAACTTCCCAAAACGTACTAGTCCAGGGGGCATTTTACAGCTTCTGTCCATCTGTTTATAGACAGCAAGTCGTATCCATTTACCTGAAGTGAATCTGCACATTCTGTCTCTAATAATTTGTCACCTAATGTGCAGAGCTGGTTGCATAACCTCAGGATTTATTCTCTCAAACCCTGAAATCTCATAATCATTATTAGAATCTACCAGAGCAATGCGAATATATTTTGTTAAACTCCATGTTTTACAGATTCATGTATTGTGTCACTTACTAATCATTTTAAAATCCTATGATTTATGAGACGCAGCCATTCCAAAGTATACGAATATCCAGTACTAATATAAGTTTGAAGCTAAAATAATTTGTCATTTGCTCAGCAGCACAGAGATTTATGGACAAATTCAAGGGAAAGTGAAACAAACAGCCCAATTCTTAACATTTCAGAAGCCAAGGATTATAAATAGCCTATCTGCAATTAAAAATTCTTTCTTTTGTCATTGTAAAAATATTGTTGTAAAGCTAGGCAATCTTTTAATATTATAGTTCCTTAAAGTCATCCTTAAACCTAAATAATTAGACTTTTTGTGATACTCTTGATCTTCTTTTCAGGTTATCCTGCTATATGCACACATTTGCAAAACTCCATCACTCGAGTATTTGCTGAAACTCACAAATGTGGTGGTGATGGTTAGTTCAGTCAAGTTAAAATTTCTGACTGTCACTTCTGTAAAGAGGACTGCAGTACGACATGTTATGCCAATGCAGTCATTTAAAGGGGTGATGAACTGAGAAATAAAATTTTCCTTGAGCTTTTGACATTTAAGAGGTCATCATACTATACGAATATCCTGAAAGTTTCAGAACTGAAACTTCCTTGTTAGTCCAATAAAAGCGTTTATTGACACCAGGCCCAGCGAACTACACTTTTTTTGTGGGGATTTATGACGTCAAAGGGTATCAAACACCGCCTCCGCAGAAGAGATCAACACCTACTTCAACACTGCCTGTTTAGCCCTGCCCACTGATTCGCGCATAGCTAAATAACATAAGCCTAAGCCTACGAGGTGATCAACCGAATCGAACTACCAATAAACATGCCGTTTACAAAATATTGTGCAGTGTCTGGTTGTGGAAGAAGACAGTCGCTACATAAGCTTCCTATGGATTCCAATATTAGGAATGCGTGGTTAAACTTTATTAAATCAGTAAATCAGTCACAATTTCCGACACAGGCTTTGCAAACAGACTTTTACGACACGGATCTGCCAGCAACGCCACAAACATAAGTAACCATGTGTTTATTCTAATGCCTGATCTGCGATCAGTGATTTCTGATGTGTAATTATTCAAGTTCAGATATATTATTTCTCTCAAATTCGTTAAATACTGTTTAATATGCATCAGTGACTAAACGATCAACTTCACATCGTTTCTTCTAGTAGGATGAAAATAATCTTATTTAAATTGTGATTAAATTATATACAGAAATAAGTGACCAAAGAATGCTCCCTTTCCAAATCGGCCAAGCTGTCAATCACACAGCGCGAGTTTATCTGGACACTTGCCAAAAACATTGATTTTATGAAATCAATGACGCTATTACTACACAACGAAGCTCTTACTGTATTTGCATCGTTATTTGGTGAAAGTATTTGCAAGAGTGCAGAAATTGCTTTGCAATGATAAGATCTTTTCATTCACTCGATTAACATGTAATCTGCTCAATGCTCATCACTGCAACCTTTCATGTAATGGGATGGATTTAAATATAATGCTTTAAACAATACTTTTCACGATTCGTTCATCTCGATAGCTTTAATAATAAAAACGTAGTAAAAGTTTTCGAGAGAGTTCCACATGTAATACTAGCTATTTCATATGCAAACATGTCAGCCAATCACAGCAGTGGGCGTTTACACTGAAGTCTCACAGCAGACACGCCCCTTAAAACAGAGCATTCAAATCAGAGGCTAAAATCAGGCTTGGAAAATGCCTTTTATTTCTAAATTATGACCATTTTTGAAGTAAAAATCATACTGACATTATAAGGCCACCCCAGGCAACATTATAAAATAATAAAACAATCCAGTTCACGACCCCTTTAAATCTGAGTACTAGATTAGGTTTTTGTTTTTCCGTAAATGTTGCTTCTTTAAATTCGAGGTTGACCAAAAATGAATTTTCAGAGGTGGGAAGAACATCATATTTCTGATTAATAAGATGACCGTTTTTAAAATCTGTATATTGAATGTGCTAAATATGTCCTTGGTCTTTCTATAACCGGCCATGACATGAATAGAGCCTAAGTGCAAAATGTATGAAAACTCAGGTGCAGTTACAACCAAAAATCACAATAAACCCAAATTAAGGAATCCAGAAAAAAACAGTATAACTAGAAAAATGTACATTATAAGAAAATGAAACACAAACAGCTTAAATGACTTCAAATAACCTCCCTATTCTTTGTTTTCATTTGTCAAAGTGAACATGAGTAACTTAATGGTAAATCATGCTCATGTGGTGTTTTTATAACATTCTATCTACATTAATAATTATGCAATACTAATAATATTAGACTATAAAGAGTGAAGCATATACTACATGTAAGATTTATGATTTCTTTTTCCCAGAAGAAGTTGTATGTGCTGACATGGCACATTTCCATATACTCATTTCCTTGGCATGCTTTGAGTTTAATTTAGTGCGCTTGTTGATTATCGAATCAAAATCACTAAATATGCATTAAAGTAACAGTAAAAATAAGAATATTTAGCTAATGAAAATAGTTAGTTAACGAAAAAAGAATTTAATATATTTTATAAACTATGTTTTAGTTTCAATTTGGGTCAATTTTAGTGTATGTGAAGTCAGTTTGATCTTCTTTCTGAATTATATCTTTATTGATTTAAAAATGAACAAGCTTATTTTTGTGAAATGTTTTGCTGAAATTGTTGAAATATATTTCTTTAAAATAAACGGTATTATATAGAGACGTTTTTGACACAAAGTGTCCAAATACATTTTGGGGGCCACTGTATATCTCAATAATAAAATGTGCTCAATAATAATAAGATATGTGAAAGCGCCCATGTACCCTTCACATTCAAATGTATGCAGACCAGTGACCTGTTTTTCCTTCCAATGGGATTCGCAGTGACGGATTTATTCATTATGAGCTATCCAGGCTTTGTCTCAGTACTGAATATTAATGAGCATGCAGATTAATTGTGGTCATTGTACACTTTCCAGGGATGTAGAGAGCAAGTGTCAGAAGTGACCTGGAGATGAGAGATGAGAGCATTTGTCATTGGTCTTCAGAGAGAGTGTGTGTGATTCTGTGTGTACAAGAGTGCTTGGGTATTGTGTGTGTGTAATGTGTTTGGCACTGATGTGTGCGCGTGTATGCCTGTGAATGTCTTTGAGACCTGTGTGTGTCCGTGTGTGTGTCTAATTATTGGTCTGTAGAGAGTCAGCTTGTCTCTCTGTCTTTTTAATTAAAGGCAGAGGCAGCGGAGGTCGAGTGGGTATCCAGACTCTAGAGAACGGCTGTGAAAGACATAGAGAGGAGCAAAGGAAGCCAAAGAAACAAAGGAAGTCGGATCAAAATAAAAAAAGCATAACATAGAGGTCAAAGAAAATTTAGAGAGCAGGCTATTATAACCCAATTCTGCCACAGAAAGGAAGTGACATCACAGAAACGGTGTTCAGAGGGAGAAGAGATATGTTCAAGTCAAAGTAAAAACCCTTCGGTGTCTTTAATGCTAATGATGCAACCTTTTTTTTCTCATTCTCTTTGTTTTGACTTTGTTCAGATGACAGCTCAGTTCAATCTATTTTTACCTCAGTGGCAAAACTTTCACTCATATTTCTAGCCCTTTAACCCCAGTGACAGCTTGTGCTAATGCTCTGCAGGTCTGAAAAATAAATCTCCTCTAAAAGGCTACATCCTTTTAAAAATGACTAACACCTCTGTTTAACATTTTGTGGAGAAGGGCCATTAATATTTACCGCTTTATATGGGCCAATAATCTCACAGAATGTTTTCAGGGAGCTAAAAAGCTCATTGTTTATAAAAAATAATAATTTTCCTTAAAATAAATAATTTCACTTGATTAAATTAGGAGCATTACAAGATCAGTCTACTGTATAGTTAAGCTATTTTACGCCTTAAAATATGAAAAGCATTGTTTAAATGTTAAGTACCCAGTTAAAGTGGTTTCCTTTTTTACCCTGTATTCAAATGTAATTTAGACTAAATCTATTACTATAGTTTTGTATTTTTAGGATTAAATTATAATTTAATATTGAAGAACTCTACAAAGAGGTCCCATTAGTTCACATTTTTTTATGCATTAACTAACAATGAGCAATTTATTTGTTACAGCATTTAGTATCCCTTGTTAAAGTTACTCAAAATACAGCTGTTCATTTTTAGTTCATGTCAGCTCAGGTCCATTAATTAATGGTAACAGAGACTTTTCATTTTAGTAATATATATTAACATTAACTTAGATTAATGAATGCTTTAGAATAATTTTTCATTCTTAGTTCATGTTAATTAATGTAGTTAATAATGTTAACAAATGGAACCTTATTGTAAAGTGTTTCTGAACAACTACAACACCAGTTTAATATCAATATAATTTGATTATCTTGGCTCATGCATCAGTTTGGTTCCTTTTTTTCTTAGTCATTAGAAAGTTTTACAGTTTTTTTAGAGACATTAAAGACAGCACTTACTTGTGTGTAGGATTAGCATTGGCCTTCTCTGCATGGGTGATTATAGTTGAGATCTGTATCTCATAGAGTTCTGCAGTGGTTGTATTATCTTTGAGGCGACATTGTCTCACAGGACAGACAGTCCTATTCTTATGGACAAAGCAGCACTCAAAAGCACATTGATTTTGTGAAGGAGAAAAGGCTTACTTCTTTAAATGCAGATTCTATTTACTGTTTTTTTCTTTTACATGCAGATACACCCCCTATACATCAAATGGTCACTGGAGGCATTAGTCTGAAGACTAAAGGACTAAAATTGGGTTGTTTTAAGAAAATTATTTTGACTTGTCTCTCTGTTAAACTAAATAGGGCATTTATTTATGCATTGTAATGCTCTCACAATGAAAGTCTAATGAGGTCATTCTACGGAAGTGTAAAACCTGAATTCTTGTTTTAAGCCCTTATACATGTAAGTGTTTTAACGATACATTGTTTTAAAAACAGCATGGTCAATTGTATATTTTTAATGTTCCAAATTAAATTCCAATGCTGTATGATTGCCGTATAGACTTTTTTTTAACAGAGGAGAAGTCTACATGAATGTGTTGTAATCAGCAGCATGTCACAGATTCCCTTTGGCAGAAAGGGAGTGACCACCTATAATCTTTACATGAGGTGAGACAAGTCTTCAGGTATGCACTGTATGTTAAGCTAAATTGTACAATTGTGAAGACCTCACTCTGTTGTTGTAAAAATTAGGCTAATCCGTGCCGGTCCACCCTAAAAGCAAACTACGCAACTTACGCAAGTTACGTAGGTACATGTGAAGACATTATCAGAAGTCTGGCCCTCACAAGTATGGCAAAAACCAGTACCCCTAGTACTAGCTTTATGATTTGTTTGTGTATGTATGTTGGCAAAAGCTCATGTGCGAGTAATTCGTCTGAAAAATGGAGCATGGAACATGACTAAAGATTCAAGGAGGTTTGCAACCAGAACACTTGCCCAGTTCTCTAAGCTGTAGAAAATCTCAAAATAAACAAAACAAAAAGTACAAGCACAAGAATACAATATAAAGCCGTATAACTTGAACATATGCACACAATGTCTAAGTTTGGTTACACATAAAGATTTATATGTGTGTGTGTGTTTATGTGTATGCTTACATGAAGGTTTCTTTTTATATCATGCAGTAAAATAAACCTCCCAGCTGTTGGCAGCGTTATGAAGGCTGCTGCCCTCAGCAGAAACTTTGTGCACAGCGTTTGTATGTGCGTTGTGTATGAATGTGTGCGGATATGTGCACCTGCTTGCGCTCTATGTGAGGATCATCTCTGAGGGATGTCTATGAAGGTCATTTATATTCATACATGTATATTCATATGCAGATGTGTACTTGAGGATTATGTTTAAGGAGCGGGATAATGTACAGAGTTTTATTATGGTCCTGTGTGGCCCCCAGGCCTTCTGTTGAATAAACACAAAAAAAGATCCAGAAGTGTGTGAAAATGATTGAAATTTCCAGCGAGGCAGAATCGAGCAATGCAATGATTTGTGGTTTTTCCAAAGGCAAAGCAGTGAGCATTAATAAAACATAAATATGAATAAGTATTCTCCTTTTCTAGGTGTGAGGAGAGCACACATCTTTCGCTTATTTGACTGATGAGAAAATGCCTCTCGCCCCAAAGCGCAAACTCATTCTTGAAATTCATCTATTGTGTATATTATCCCCATAAACTCTATTTCATGCTATGAGTGTCTGCAGTTCTAATGATGCTGTGATAACTCTGACATAGTCGCAAACACAAAACACAAAGAGTCTTTCATTTACCTTGATGGTTTATCATTAGAGTATGAGACCCTACAGCCCCAAATAAACCACTGGACACAAACATAAACATGCAATAAGATTTGATTACTCCCGCTGAATTTATGATACTTCCATTCAACATCCCCACCTTTTTTATACTTTGTCATACTATATTCAGATATATGAAGCATACAATAATACAGCTGTCTTTTATTAAAATAAACCATTTAAAAAATCAATTCTACTTTTTCATTCCATCCCCTCGCTCCATTTTGCAACATATTTTAATGCCTTGAGGTTTATTGATTCATAAGGCAGCTTCTAAACATGATACTCAGAGAGCAATAGAAGACAGATTGAGGAGGAAACACCATGAAAGAGAATGAAAAGAGAGGGTAAAATGAAAAAGTAAGGAATGTTGGATTGATATTCAGCACACTCCAAGAACACATTGCAACTGATTGTTTCAATTCCACTAGAGCTAAACTGATATATTATACCCAGTCTGTTCATGATCACTGGATTTATGAGAGAATAAAGATTCCTCCGTCCTTTGTATTTTATTTAAATTGTGAGCATAAATTTCAGTTTGGCACTAACTCCGCGGGTGTATTACAGTACACAGAAACAAATTAGTGCCAAAAATACTGAGATATGAGCTGTGAAGTGAAGTCCACCAGAGAGAAACAAAAGTCACAATGTGCTGCATGACTCCTTTGAGAGCAGAATCGCAATGAAAATGCCTCTTTGCTCTGCTGAGAAAAAGTATTGCAATGGAGAATTCAGTGTTCTATGGGTTCTGAAGAACATTCAGTGTTTCACTCGGAGAGCATTGAGCTGTAGGAATGCCATTGGAACAATGAGCAGGTAGTTCCATTTCATTTCACCATTTTAATTGAATTCATCTGAGTGTTTGAAAACAAAGTCTCTGACCGAAAACTGACTCAGAACATATAGACTTTTTAATCACCTACCCGTGTTAATGTGATTTTGTTGTTTGGGGTTTCGGAAACGGTTTTAATTATGGGCTTCATCAAAATTACCACTTAAAATGGGTCTTCATGTTTACTTGATTTGTTGTGTGTGCAATCCCAGATTGCCGCTGTTTGTTCTCAGGTATGCACATGGTATTGCTAGGTTATTTTTTGTTGTTGTTGCCTCAAACAACCTGCTGGCGAATCACGAACCTCTATAGTCTGTTTTATTCTCCAATAGGGTTGATTGTTATACTGGCACTAAAAAAGTAATTTAGCATAATTCGTTACCTGGGTCAGTGAACTAACCCTTAATTTTTGGGTGAAACTAGATTATTTATTCATTTTTGACACTGAATCTCACGAAATATTGACTTGAATATATTTGACAGTCAGAGTTTGGTTTCATTTCACTGGTTGCCTGAGGCTGTTAATGCGATGCTTAATATGTTGATTTTGTTGAGATGCCAGAGGCTGGTATTGTACTGAAGCCAAAATTGTGGTATTTTGATGCAGCCATACCCCCCAGTTCATGTATAGTTAAACCAAGAGTGTTGTCATAGTCTGGCGTTTTTATCTTCTGTGGCTACAGGAAACTAGAAAACATCATAGGCCTTATTCTAAGCAAGAATAGCACATTCTATAATGGCTACAAAAGATAGATGGAGAAAGTAAGACTTTCAGTCAACAAATTGATTTAAAATGTCAACCTGTCCCACTCTATGTATTATTTCATTTTTAAAAAGTTACAGCTTAAAAGCTGAAGTTTACTAGTGTATCATGATTTCCCACGAGTGGATTCTCTTTGAAAATAGCCATGAGTCTTCTTCAAAATGTCATGGTCCACAACAACATAAATAAAACAGAATAATGTTAGTAGGGTGCTCACTTGGAAAACTGTAATCAATGGGGGAAAAACTTATAATCAGACACTTTTACTACTACTGTTGTGCAGTTGATTTTGGCGTAATTAATAATAATATATGGTGAATGGGTCAAATATAGGAATTTGTATTTTCTGTACTTATTTGTGGGGAAACATGCAAATTTCAGATTGTGAGTTGATTAAAATATGGCAGAATATGTTCAATTGAGCATAAATGACTGCACTTTTACTGGTTTCTGAAAGAATCATCAAATTAGCCAAAGTCTTTAATGAATAAGCATGCAATGTGTGTATTTTTTAATTCTGCAAATGTTTCTGTGGAATTCTGCAGGCGCAGATTCTGTACCGATTTACTTGTTGTGATTAAAAAGACTATTAAGAACAATTAAGCATCTTTGTTATTCAACTGGCTACATTTTATTTTGACTGAATGAAAATTACATAAACAAAAGGGATTTCATTTCAGATCTTAATGAATTCTACTGAAACACATACATTAACGTTTGAATATTCTGAATTATTCTATTATAATTAAATATATAATCACATGTAATTTCATTCAAACTTTTAAAAATATTGGGCCCCAGATGAAAGGTTTATTAGTGTTTAAGGTTTAAAAATTTGGACATTTACAGGCTACTTAAAGGCAAACCGTGGTTAATATTCAATTCAAAACAATAAACTAGATCATGTTGTTCACGTTTCGTCTTTTTTACTACAGTATGTACATCTAATGTCTTTTGTGCAATATGAATACATAGCCTACATGCAGTACACTTTTAGATATTCATTCTAGAGGTGTAACGATACCCTCATGTACCCTTCGATACATATCACGATACTAAACTCACGATACAATATTATTGCGATATTCCAAGACATATGGTAAAAGGTTACCAACAAATTTACTAAATTTGGTAATACATTGAGGGCTGGGGAAATAAGGGTGAGCGATATAACGATTTTTGATCGTGGACGATTAAAATGTCTCCATGATCTTCTTTTGAAGAAATATTGTAGTATCGTGCTACAGTGCATTCGATCAGTTTCAGTTCTGGCGCCTCTGTCCCAACATACTGTACAATGCAACGTACATTCACATCACTTGTTAACGCAGAACTTCGACTCGGCGCAGTAATATCATCACTCCTGATGATATTACTGTGATGATATTACTGCGCCGAGTCGAAGTGCTCCAAATGCTATTCCGCCATACATTATTCTTTTTAACCCGCTTAGAAAACCGCCAAGTTTTATTTTGTGTCAACATACTTGGTCGTGTAACTACTCGTGTAACTGTATTTAAATAGGGAAAACGTGGAGGTGTTTGGTCGCTTATAACTTCATCTCTGTTTGGTCCCTTGTAATGAACTGGGCTAAGCTACAGTAAGTGCTATCAAAGTGTTGCGGCGCGCCAGAGCGGTTAAGTGCACGCACTGAGACAAGAGAGATATGTATCAACTCGTATTAGTTAAGGGAATAACATAGTTTAATATGAAAAAAACGGTGGAGTATCCCTTTAAAGCCTTGCCGGTTAAACATTTCATTCGCCCGCTGATGCGCTGCTCTAACATGCGCTTTTCTGTGCGCATACACCTGAAGCGCACATGCACTTAAAAGCCTGTCAAACAACGCCTGATTAAGTTATCTTTCGAGTCTTATTGGGTTAATACTGTCAAATACACACAAGGTTTACATAAACACAGTTGGTTAAGTTTAAAGTCAAAGCAAACATTTGAGAACACAAAAGAAGATATTTTAAAGAATGTGGCAAACCAAACATTTGCAGCCCCATTGACTCCCAGTAGGAAAATATATACTATTGAAGTCACTGGGGACCAGCAACTGTTTGGTTATCCACATTCTATAAAATAACTTTTATTTTCAACAGAAGAAAGAAACTTATTTAACTTAATAAATTATGTAAATTAAGTAAATTATGACAATTTTCATTTTTGGGGGAATTATCCCTTTAATGTTAATAAAACAACAAAAAACAAAGAGAACTTTAGTAGTTTTAATAAGTATCAATGTATAATAAAATAAGTCTTAATAAGTATCAATGTATAATAAAATAAGTCTATGTAGTGTTTTACTTTTATAGTTCATTCATTTAAATTCTTTCTTGAAGGCTTCTGGTAAATGCACCTACTGCAGCTGAAAAATAAAGCACTGTTTATTTCATTTGTATATAATATGTTGTGTATACATGTAATGTGTATCTTTGGGTGTCCTTAGCCGGTGTCCGTGCCGTTTCCATGTCCGTGTCCGTGCTGGTGTCGGTGACCGGCTGGTTTCGGTGACTGTGCTGGTGTCAGTGCTGGTGTCCGTGCCGGTTTCCGTGCCATTTCCGTGTCCGTGTCCGTGTCCGTGCCCGTGCCCGTGTTCATATCAGTGCCAGTGTTCATGTCAGTGCCTGTGCCGGTGTCCGTGCCTGTGTTCATGTTGGTGCCGGTGTTCATGTTGGTGTCCATGTCCGTGTCGGTGCCGGTGTCAGTGCCAGTGACCGTGCCGGTGTATCCGTGTCCGTGCCGTTGTGCCTGCCCTGACACGGCACTGTGTTTGACAGGCTTTTAAGTGCGAGTGCGCTTCGGGTGTATGTCCGTGTCAGTGCCAGTGTCTGAAACACTTTAATAGTAGCTCAGACACGCCGGTGTCTGGGAACTTTAATAGTAGCTTTAATAAGTACCAATGTATAATTTATACAGTGAAGACTTTGTAGTGTTTTACTTTTATATTTGTTCATTTGATTTCTTTCTTGAAGGCTTCTGTTAAATGCATCTTCTGCAGCTGAAAAAATAAAGCACTGTTTATTTCATTTGTATATTATATGTTGTATATATGTAATGTGTATCTTTGTTCTTTTAATAACAAAGAAAATACTGATAAAGATTTTTATCTTCACCACTTTGGCCTAATGTCTGCCATTCTTTTTTATTTTATATTTTGTTCCCTTTTAAGGCTTTGTTTTTAAAATAGGGGCATTAGTTTGGCTGTAATGCTCAGTCACTTGCTGAATAGTAAAACCAACATAAAAAAGAATCATGATAAAATCTTGAATCATGATTTTCCTGAAAATCGTGATATGATATTTTTGCAATATCGCCCACCCTAGGTGGAAATGCAATATGCTTGCACTCTGTCACTGACTATACAGCATATTTAAAATAATGTAGGCCACTTTTTACTGGTAACATAAGACATTTGGCGAGGACCCCAAAATATTCCCCCATTGCATTATTATAAATTATATTCAACATTGTATATAGTTTAATGTACACTAAAACTCTGTAAACTTGAATTTTCTCACACAGTCATTTTGTGTGTTTGGTGAACTATACACAATACATATTGTCACTATCCACGATACATATTGTTGCATTTTTGTATATATTGTGACATGATATATTGTTTAACCCCTTATTCATACTGTTTTTTAATGTTCAAAGGCAACAGAGTAAACATCTAGTTTGGGGAAATACAAGAGTTGCCAAAGTGAGATGTCTTGCCATTTCAGTCACAAAAGCTGTAAAAAGTAATGTCCGCTTCCTCTGGAAGATTCATCAGCTATGTTAGTAGCACAATACCATATGTTCTTACACCGGCTATTGTTTTTGATTTCACTGCTACTTGTTGTCACTGTCAAGTGAGCCGCCTTCAGTGGATACTGATTGGTCTTTGCAGGAGTTGTTTCCATGGTATCACGCAGAGCATGCAAAATGGCCATACACAGCACTATAAGCTGCAATTTAGATAATCATATTTCATGGTAAAATGCAATAAAGTAAATGAAATAGATATGGGAATTATGGAAATGGAAATGTTTAGTTGTAAGATTCAGCATGTAATACGGGTTTTATGACATGCCAGCTCTAGCTGAAAAAAAGACAGGAATGTGAGTTCCTGAGTCTTCAACAATGTTGACATGTTTCGCATGTAATGAAACATTTATTTCAGAGAGAACAAAAGGTAGAGGAACAAAAGATGAATGTAATGGTGAAGCTTTTTCATGTATTTGAGGTTAGAAGAATAAAGCGACCGAACAGACCTCGGCCCATTGACTGTAATATGACAGTAAGTCATTCATGTTTAAACTGAATCTGATCTTAGCTTGAACATGAACTGATCAAACCCACCATTCATATGCAAATGTAATTAAATCTGCATAACATCCCTGCACATATTATTGACCTCATAGAAACGGACAATAGAAACCTCGACTTTGAAATTAATATTCATTTTCAGCCCCATGGACACTGGTCTCCCTCTCTCTCTCTTTCAAGAAAGAGATGTAATTAGTTCCAGTATCACGGTGGTTTTGCTGGTTCAGGAAGCTGAGTGAGTTTGACTGGGGTCCTGCTCTTTCAGATATGCTGTATTTGGATATGCTAATAGCTTGTCCTCTTCTGATTGGTTAATTAACCTGAGATGAAGCCGTCCCGTCACAGGTGGGGCCATGAAAAGTGAAGGTTGCTCACACACGCATACACAATCATAGGACGTATAGTGATGTTAGTAAAGTCACAGACTACCGGTAGGCTGTAATAGGCTTTTCTATAACAGTCGTGTTTGCGTCCGCATCAGTTTCATGAATTATTACTCTATTTTCTTTTAGGTTAATGACAATACTCCTGTTGACTGAACTCTCATTAGGGAACAATCATGGAGTGTGAAATGAAATATTGGACCTTTTAGTCTAATATTCATTAGTGTGTGTGGAGTGGACGCGATACTGAAGACTGTGTTCTCACACAGACACGGACGCAAAGGGACCACTTACTGTCTTCTTTTGATTCAAAGTCTTTCTCTATCCCTTTCTTTTTATGGTAAAACTCACAGTGGAAAGACAGATGCTTGTTTGTTCACTGTTGTTTATGAGTGTGTGCTCAGAATGTTTTGTCAGTTGGGAAGAGCAAAGCGTTTTACCTGCCACGTTTCAGCGTGACATTTGACAGCTTGAGCGTGTTTGTGTTTTTAGCGTATGTGTACAGCGTCATGTTTTTTTTTTCTCTCTCTCTCTTCTCTTCCCCTGATCATCATTACCTCCATCAGGCTGTCCTGGCTCTGAGTGCATTGCCTCTTATTCTGCTGTCATCTCAAGATAATAAAATTCACACCTGATATTTACTCTCATCCATCACTGCGAGGCTGCCTGACAGACATTTTATCATTTAAAGTAGCACATTAAGAGTGCTGTAGCTGGGGAAATGTGTAAATGGAGATTGCTTGGTGATTTGTTAAATGTCTGCGTGTTTTTCTTTCAGGTGATCCTGATTTTGACAAAACTGTTCGACTTTAACCTGGGAACCGTGACGGAGAGTTCGCTCTGGAGGTAAACCCTTTTCTGTGAAGGGAAATACTGAGTTTATTCACTCCTCTGAGTATTTTGGCCTTCAGTGCTCTGGTACACCTACATTTTAGGATACTTTTAATAAGAGTCCCTAAGAAGTAAATATAATAATATAATTTAAAACGTGAGTACAAAAGTGAATGTTTTAGACACTTATTTGCATGTTAATTGCAATTAAATGTAGTATACTTTAATGCCATGTCTACTGAAACTTGTATGTCATGAATTAACATATATTTTTAATTGTACATTTGAAGTAGCTGTTCAGTACATATAATATATATTAACTTTAAATGTAATATAAAATGTACACTACAGTTCAATATATTATAATATAATTATAAAATATAGTTGTGCTTCAGTATGTTAGTCAAAACATCAAGTGTACTACTTTAAAGGATGACAAATTATTATTATTAAAACAATTTTTACATTATTACAGTTCACTTTTTAAGTGTATGTAAGTGTGTTAAAAAACAGCCATGAAATTGTACTCAAGTACACTTGAGTGGACTTTTAGTTAATATTATTATCTGCAAGTACAGTTTTAAAAAAATACACTTTAAAGTTTTGAAGTACACTACAAATGCGCATTAAATAAATCAAGCACACTTCTTTTACACAGAGAACAGCTCATCATAAATGCACGGAAATACAGTGTTGTACACCTACTGTATGTAAAGTTTGCCATTCCTCATGGGTATGTGGCAAGTTTTTACTTTTTTTCAGCATTTTTTACTCAGTAGTTTATAATGAGAGCACAGGGGAAATTTTATATCAGTGCTAGGAAAAGGGCAGGAACACAAAGCTTGCATTCTTTAAATAAGGGTGAACCTTCTAACTGCTGCAGCACTGCTGACCCAGCCTAAATTAAATGATCTGATAACACTGTGGAATTAGTATTACGCTTCAAGCCCATTACAAATCAACACACATTCTTGCATTAGCCACAAGTGCGTTAGTGGCAAGTACACCGGACTATATGAATGGCAAAGATCAGTGATGAAATACTGCTCAGAAGCACTTTCACTGACCATTGCTGATATGCCCCTGGGTAAAGTACTTAATCCTTGTCTTCTCCTGGGACGCTCTGTACCATGACCCGGCTCTCTCTCTCTTTGTCATAGTGTGTAGACAATGGAAAGAAAAGAATTGCAAGGTAACTGTGTAAGGCAGGCTTATACATAGAGAAAGAAAGCACTGACTGTACATTCTGGCACTTCACGTTTTGATTTTTTCCCCCCATTAATTTCGACTTCACTTCACAGAGAACAATCGTTTACTCATTTATAAACCTTCACTATTCATAAGACATTTTTTTTCTAGCCTTTAACAAGTTGCGAAAAGCTCTTCGTACTTTGGTATGCTTTTTTAAGTTTCAGATTAGACTGCAGCAGTGCATTTCTGTCTGGCTGTCTGAGAGGGTCTGTTTAGAAAGTCCCTGCTCAACTGGGGTGTTTCTCACTTCCAAAGTATTTTATCCATTAAAATGGCTCCCAGTGAAATCTACAGTTCACTGCGATTTAAAGTACCTTTAATTAAATTTAAAAACCCTAGACCCTGAATTTTTCTTACTGGATTAATAAACTCCCTTTACATTTATGCTTTTGCACTACGTTCAGTCACATTGGAACTTCCAACTGGGGTTTCAATTTGAAAGATGTTGAACAGATCATTTTTTTATTTGAGCCATTTATTTAACTATTAATTAAAGTTTTTGGGACAAAACTAAAATTATTCGTTTTTAATTTAAATCAGCCTGAATTATAACGCATGTTATTATCAGTATTACTGTAATATAACCACCTCTCTGAATCTTAAATGTAATTGTTTTAATTTTCTCTGTATTATTAAAGCTGTGATTTACACACAACTCTATAAATACCACCTGAAGGTAAGTGGAATTTAACGAAAGAGTAATTGTAGCCACAAGCGCAAAGTGATCATTCATCAGTACAGCTGATATTTGGTTGGACTTTTGTCATTTTTAATTAAAAGAATAATGAAAACAATATTGCAGTAATTAAAAGGAATGCTTGATATGTTTCGGGAGATATGTAGTATGACATCATCCTTTATCAACATACCATCACTGCAAACCCGCACATACACACAAACGCTCACACATACACACACTGCAATCACCTTGAAGGAAGGCTTTGTTTAATTTCTTTTTGGCTGCAAGCCCTGATGAGATTTCCTCTCCTGGTGAGTGTCACTCAGAGAGGGGGGTGAGCTGGGGGGTTTACAGAGAGAAAAACAGAAAGCCATTACCCAACTTCCACAAACAGAAATGGCATAAACAGGAAATGAGGAAGAGGAAAGTAAAGGAATGGGAGAGCCGATGAGCAAGAGATGAGGAACAAAGAGAGAGAGAGAGAGAGAGAGAGAGAGATAGACAGTGGGGGGGATGTGGCATCATGTTATTAAAAGAGGTGAATGTTAAAGCTCAGCTTGCAGGCTGTAGTAAATGATGTCAGTAATAACAGAATGAATGATTAATGAATGTTGCTGTAGGCGGCATAAAAGGGTAGAAAAAATATGAAGACAAATCACGGCTCATTCAGAGGAGCTGGTTAATCACACTCTCCTGTGTTTTAAAATAAAGATACATGCTCTAAAAAGTATCCAGCCTTCCCATGCAATTGCTAAATTACACACACGTACCCAGGCGTATTTGTCCTGAGAGGAGGAGTAATGTCCTCTTGAGTACAGGGTAGATCTGCCAGAGGAGCGAGAGGGAGTCTGACCGAACCAGAAACGTCAGAGGAGCGTTTTAGGGCAGGCACTCAGCCTCGTTTGAGGGTGCTCAGAGAACCATCTTCCTCTTCACCTGTGCCGCTACAGCTTACACAACCCGAATAACCTGAACAGCTCAGAACGGCTGTGTAATTGTATCCGATGGTAAAAGTGTCAGAGTATGAGCACTCTCAGCACATTCAGAGATGAGCACTCGAGGAGATAATGCTTCAGACGACACGTACACGTGTGCTTCTGGAGCGCCGCATCACGCAACTGTCTGGCTTAAAACCATTAACGTTATTATACTTGTAAGAGTTCGGCAGACTCTCCTGTCTGCTGTCGTACCTGCCGGAGAAGAGACTGTGTTAATGAGTTCCGATGGAACGGAGACGCTTGCATACACAACCGCTTCAGTTAATTACGCCAATGACTTTTGAAAATCTCAGCTTCACGGCAGCTGTGGTGCGCCGTGCTCCTGACACGTTGAGTGGGTGACGCGGGTTCTAACATGGCCCACGATGTTTCCTGTCACCCTTTATTGTACCCGTCTAATATAAAAAGCCTTAAGCCTGTGTCCACATTATTTAGAGTTTTTGTCCTAACCAGCTGGGATGCAACAAGGGATGCGCAACAAGACATTTTGGACGTTTGGTTTCTATTTCTGTTCTGCTGGGAAGCAGGGTCTTTGTGACATCTAATTGGTCCAAAATCCTGCTTCAAATGTATCGCTTGGCACTGAATTTTTACATTTAGTGAGGGCAGATAAATTACATGACACAGGAAACCTGTTGTCACACAGGTTAGATTAAAAAATCCTCAGCTCTTCCTTTTGTGTTTTCACTTTGGCTTGTGCTTTTTGTGAAATCAAATGTCTGTGTGGGTCAATGACACATTAACTTACATTATCTAATGGGAGCTTATTGTAAAGTGTAACTGTATTAAAAAATATATATATATCACATTATTGACCTTCTGTATATGTATTTGTAGGTCAGTAGATTTTGGGACAACATACGAGAAGCTGACGGATAAAGTGATGATAAGAACCATGCTGAGCTATCTGTACGTCTGTCCCACCAATAAGAGGAAGGTAAGTGTGTTCAAATGCATCAGAGATATGGATGTATAAAACTGTCAGATAGAAAATATCCAGCTAATATAATTCTTGCTCCCACTCCCCTCTCTTCCTCAGATCCTGATTTTATCTGATCCGGAGGTGGAGAGTAGTTTACTTATCAGTTCTGATGAAGGAGCCACTTTTCAAAAGTTCAATATTAACTTCTATATCATGAGTCTTCTGTTCCACCCTACGCAGGAGAATTGGATACTGGCCTATAGCCATGATCAGAGGGTACACACACACACACACACACACACACACACACACACACACACACACACACACACACACACACACACACACACACACACACACACACGCATAGCCTCGAGAGGGTCTAGTTCTACTGAACAATTAAAAGCAGATAATGTGGATAATTAAGTGTGAGCGAGATAATTACCTTTGTTGGCTGTAGTTAGGGATCTTACAGTGAATGTGTCTATTTCTCTTTTGGCTGTAGCTGTATAGCTCAGTGGACTTCGGTAAAAACTGGATTCTTGTTCATGAGAGAGTAACTCCGGGGCGATTCTACTGGTAAGTCTCTCTCTCTCTCTCTCTCTCTCTCTCTCTCTCTCTCTCTCTCTCTCTCTCTCTCTCTCTCTCTCTCTCTCTCTCTCTCTCTCTCTCTCTCTCTCTCTCTCTCTCTCTCTCTCTCTCTCTCTCTCTCTCTCACATGCAAACACACACACTGACGGAGTAATTTTTTAGAGAGAGAGAGAGATGGTTCTCTCTCTCTCTCTCTCTCTCTCTCTCTCTCTCTCTCTCTCAGATGCAAACACACGCAAACACACACACTGACGGAGTAATTTTTTTACTGATCATCAATCTCATATAACACGCCTACAGTACAATTTCACACTGAAAATTAATCTGACTGCAAGAATACACACACACACGCACGCACACAATATCACATACTGAAAATTAATCCAATATTAAACCCACTCTCTACGTCCAATACACTGACACTGATAAACTTATACACACACTTTCTATGACTCTTTCCCCTCTCTCTTTCTCTATCTATCTCCATTTATCTCACTGTCATGTCACTTCCCTCTCCCCTGTGCTTCATGTTATCGTATGTGTGGAATTTTGATCAGGTTTTATATTTTAATCCCATCAGTGTGAGCTTGTGTGTGTATATGTGTGTTTGTGTGGGGTGTAGTCAGAATAACTGGTTGCCTGTCACATGCTCGATGAGCTGTGGAGATGGGCAACAACATGTCTTCACCCCTGGGTTTAACATCCCTCTGCACACACACACACATTCCTCTATTCCTCCCTCACATTCCTGCCTTCAAATATATATAAAAAATGCATTATTTTTTGTGTTGCTGGTTTTTGCAACACACAAACAGACATACACTATTCTGCTTATGTTTGTGTCACTGAAGCCCTGCTGTGTCAGGTTTGGTGACTGCAGAAGGGGAAAATGGAAAAGATTAGCATTGGAATATAATGGGTCTCAGTATCAGGCTGTGTTTGAGATGAATGTTTAAAGCCCTTTAATTATCTAAGTCTTACAGTAAACGTCTGTCTGGGATTGAAAGAGTTTAATCTCGGTCAGATAATTGAAAGAGGTGTTTTTCTCAGACTGAGATATTGAGAAGTGGTTAACTTTGACTGAGACTAATGAAGTTGTTTATAATATTGTGAAGTTGTTGTAATATTATTTAGGTAAAACTTGAAGACTTTCAATAAGCTTCAATTTGTTAACATTATAGTTACTGTAATGCATTAGGTATCATGAACCAGTAATTAACAATATCCTCTTCCTGTCCAATCTGGGTTAATGTCGGTCAGATTGTTCATTCTTACTTCTAATGTTAATGAATTAAACTTTTTTTTTTTTTTTTTTTTTAAATCACAGCTTGTTTTTTGTTTATTGTGAAATGTTTTTACACAATAAAATTAACTTTTCTAATTTAATATATTGATAACACTTAACAAATGTATTGCTCATGGTTAGATCATGTTAGTTAATACATTAACTAATGAACCTTATTGTAAAGTGTTACCAATATATGTTAACTCTATATTACTCAATTTTCAGTATCATGATCCTTCAGAAACCATTCTAATATGATGATTTTCTCAAGAAACATTTCTTATTATTATCAATGTTGAAAACGGTTGAGTTTACATCTTAAACCGTGATGCATATTCTTTGATGAAAATTCTGAAGAACAGCATTTATTTCAAATAGAAATATTTTCATTCGAATTGTCTTAACTGTCACTTTTGATCCATTTAATGCATTCTTGCTGGATTAAAATATTAATTGCTTTTAAAAAACTGATCCCAATCTTTTGAACAGTAGTGTTCATATAATTCTGCATCGTAGATGAGTGAATCGTTCTTACTTTGATCAAGAACTCATTCCAGCTGATATAGCTCAATGTCTGTCAGTGATGGACCACTTCCAAATCACGGTCTGACACTTGAGATTGAGGCTACAATTTTACCTTTAATTTCATTGTCTGCCAACTCGAGGGACAGAGACTTCTGCAGTTTGCAGCTGAACATAGAAGTCATTCAAGTCAAGATCACCACAAGTTTATGTTGAGATCATGAGAAAAATACATTGCGATCTCAAGAAAACAACCTTTTTGGAACTGATGGAGAAGTTTAGAAGAAGGGGGTTTAATTTTAGACATGCAATGAGAGAGATGTTCAAATTCAGACTGAGATTAATATTAATCTGAGATTGATCATGTAAATGGGGCTTCATATCAAACGAGGTCTCTGTAAAGGTGGAATATCAGATTTTTACTGAAAGGTTTAATTTTGGATTGTAAGAATGATTTAATATCAGATTGTGACCGTGTTCAAAATGACTTGGAAGAAAATATGGATAACAAAAGACAAGACGTTAAGATGATTAAAAACCTCAGAAAGAGGATATGATAGTGAATGTGTGTGTGTGCGTTACAGGTGAAAATAGGTAAGAAATGAAAGTGTGTATGCGATGGAGAATGGTTTGTGGGAGTGAGGTGTGTGTGTGATTAATTGCTATCTGAGCAACAATAAGGATTCACTGGAGACAGACTGTCTCCTACTGGAGCAGTGGAATTATGCTGTCCATCACTACCCCTCCATCCTTCCCCTCTCCTCTTCCATCACTCCATCACTCTCATGCTATTACCGTACTCATCCGTCCGTCCCCTGCTGGCACCTCCTTCTCTTTCCTTCCTTCTTCATCTCCTCTCCACTGGAGCTCTTCCTGATTGTTTTCCTCTCCTCTGTTCTTTTTTGTTTTCTGTCTTTTTCTTTTTTCATTTTCAGGGCTCTGAGTGGTCTGGATAAAGAGGCAGACCTGGTGCACATCGAGGCTCGAACTGACAGTGGACGTTAGTCTCTTTCTTTTCCTTCGTTTCCCTTTTTTGCACCTCAGAATATTTCTTCCTTTCTCCTGCTTTTTCAGTTTTCTCTTCCTCCCTTCCTTGCTCTCTCTCTCTCTCCCTGCCTTTCTTACTTTCTCCCCAGCCTCCTATGCTTTTTTTTGTTGCTGTGTCGCAGTGAAAAATGAACAGATGAATTGTGGACAACAGTAAATTCAATAGTAAATGGTTCTGGCTTCGTTCTGGCAGACTCTTGTGCTTATGTTTTGTCCTTGTGGGACAGTGTTGTGCATTAAGCTCTATTGATATGAGCCTGACACAACACAACAGCCCCTAAGCTACGGACAGTTTAACAACAACAATACATTTAATTGTGTTATGAGTGATGCCGTGGTTATACCAAACTAAATTTGAAGCACAGGCAAATGGGGAAGGTGCCAAAAACTTCTTTAGTTTTCAGACAGGGTCATTCCGTGTCAAATCAGCCAAATTTGGGAAACTTCTGCAATTAATCATTTCCAGTGATTGAAAACCAAATATGGTTAATTTTTCATAACGTAAGACCTTTTCTTAAGGACAAATAATGTTAACCTAAATTTTTAAAATGTTTCCTTCTATCAAAGAACATAACAATTTTAACTATTTTAGAGCCAAAAATTCACTGAAAATTCACTGTCAAGATGAGGCAAATTCATTTTCTCTCAATAGTTTATTCAGCTTAAGGGAAATATGTTTTTTGTTTATTTTATCTGATTATGGAGCTAAGAGCTAATAGACCTGGGGAAAGCAACCACACTGCCATAAGAGACATGAAACTTAGGTCTATTAACTCTTGGTAACTTCAGAAAAGTTGACCAGACTCTAAAATTATATTGAGATATCTTTAGTTCTTCTTCAGCTACAGGCACATACATTTTTGAACATTCTCCATTGGCATATATTGCAACGAAGATGGCTAAAGACAACAGCATTTAGTAATTGACCTACCGATCTAACAATGCTGCTATCTTTCTAGAGTCATTTACTCGCCTCTGTAATGGCTTTAAATTTGAGGTGAAAAATTCGATCTCTATTTATGCTAGTCTTTCTTCAGACATCTTTATATTTTTTTTACAAAAATAAAAAAAGGAATTTAGTGAATTGCAATTGTAATGCATTCTAGGAACTGAAGTCGGTTGCCACTGTAATTTATTGACATCTGATGATATAATGAAATCTGAATGCCTATAAACTTTTAAACTTCAAGGCTTTTAAACTTTCAAATGGATTCCTTGCATTTAAATTGGAATTGGAATTCTGCATCCTATTTTCTACTTAAATTCAAGTTCAAGTGTCTGGACACTGTCTGAAATACTGATTGCATTTTTGCCAAGAAGTTGAAAATTCCACATGTGAAACACGGAATCTAGTTACTCACATAATTTATAGTTGTGTAACCTCAATCTGTATTACAAACCAAGGAGTTTTCTAATTTATTGAACCAGAAAAGTTGCAATGCATTGATGAGAAATACAGCACAATTAACAGGGACTTTGTTGGTTTAGATCAGGGGTGCAAAACTCAATTTCTGGAGGACCACAGTCCCACTGTCAGATTTTTAGTTCCAACCCCGGTATCCAAATAAATACCTGTATTTTTCCATATTAAGCCTGAAGGACTTGATGAGCTTGATCAGGTGCGTTTAATTAGGGCTGAAGCTAAACTCTTGAGAGCTGTGAGTTTTGCACCCCTGGTTTAAATTAAACTTTACACATTTGAGATGTTGTCATTGTTACATCAGTCACATGCTACTGAAAGTTAAATGAATGGTTCAACAAAAATTCAAATTCTGTAATTATTTACTTTTTCTTCCATGAAACATTAAATAAGAAATGTTCCAGAATATACTCGCACATTCTTGTCTAACCAGTGAAAGCAGACTGTAAACAGGCACTGTCAAGCCCCCAAAAGCACCTTAAAAGTAGTCCAAATAATTTGTGCAAAACTTTGTGTGAGCTTTACGTAAGAAACAAACCAAAACTTCTATACAACATGTACACTAAGTACACTCAATTTTTTTTTTGATGACATAAAAGTTAAAGACACCTAATATATAGTGTGACCTTAAAGTGATCAACTCGCAATGTAGAGGGTTTTTGTTCAGTGATTTCTGAATCAGAAAAAGAGTTAATAATCTTAATCTGTTGTTTCTGTATGGGCCTATTTTTTCCCTTCTCTCTTTGCTCTCTCCTTTGTTTCTCTGTAGTTTTACTCCCACCCCCTCTTTCTCTCCCTTCTGAGTGAGGATGGATCGCTAGTAGAGAGACTGATAATGGAGAGCACTGATTAATTTGGCTAGACATAGAGATGTGTGGGAAGTTTGTGTGTAGGTTCTAGATTGTGTTTGTTGTGTGGGTGTGTGTGTGCCAGCGAGAGTGAGAGATATTGATCATCTGTTTTTTGTTTGGTGTAGATCAAGGCGTTCTTGTGCACAAGCGTATCCTGTGTTGATAAATCTGTGTGTGTCTCACAGAAATGCAGTATATTACCTGCCGAGCACAAAAGTGTTCAGAGGAGAGTAGGCAGTATCCATTCAGTGGCCGAATTGACACCAACTCCCTCGTAGTGCAGGACCAATACATCTTCTTACAGGTACAGAAGTGTGTGCATTTCATAAAGTGCGTAAGTGTATGTGATTTAGACTGGTGTGGGAGATACCAAAAGTGTGTGTGTGTGTGTGTGTCATCTCTGTCTGACTCTTTTTATAGCTCTCCTTTTTATCTCTGTCAGTGGCGTGTAAGTGAATGATAACCACTAAAACCAGCCTCTCCATCTTTAACATCGGTCCAGGGGAGGACAGGACAGGTTTTTGAGTGAGAATCCCAAACCTGAACTCTCCTCTGTCAATACAAGTGACTTTCTTTTGACTTTTGTTGCTTGAAGCTGTTGGATTTGAGTTGACAGAGAATAATGAGGATATTGATTCGAAAAGCACATGAACAAGAGACTAGCTGACACCCCACACCTCTCGCAGGAAAAACACAGTGTAGCACCATCCTCACCCTGTAAAAGTACACACACACACACACACACACACACACACACACACACACACACACACACACACACACACACACACACACACACACACACACACACACACACACACACACACACACACACTGTCTCATTCTTTGAACATCTAAGCTCTATTGACACTGGATCAATCGAAGCATTAGACCCTAATGCACTATGTTTACAACCTAATAGAACAATCTACTTGATAAGAGTGTATACAACATGTGCGTCTGTGTGAGTCCACCAACATTCAGTAAATGCACTTTAAAAGTTTGTCCAAAACAATAGTTCAGTCAGGTCCACTTGTCCTGAAAATACACAAGTCAAAAACACATAAGACAAAAATTGTAGTCAAAATTTTGATTGCACGTTTAGCTCATTTTTATTACATTTGGCGGTATGGCTCTGTTCTAAATTCCCCGTCCTTTTCATGAGCTCCATGAAAGCTAAGACGGGGAACAGCAGCAGCTTCTGGGTACAACCTCCCAAAATTTCATTTGGGAGAGTAGCAAAAATCCCCTTTGAGAACAGAGCATGCATCAATGGCAACAGAATGACATTGATTAAGTTAAACACAAGTTAAAGGAGGAGCTGGGGAGGACGTGGGTTGCAAGCAGCATGCAGTGAAAGCAGTCAAGCAAGCACACTGAGCTTCATTAAAGTAAGGCGCCTTGTTTGAGCGTTGCCAATAGAGTGCCTAGAATTTGAATCAGCTGATATGGGCGGTTTGGTATTTTTTCCCAGTCGGCTAATGACAGCTGATAGCTCAGCTTGACTACATAGCCTGCTTGAACTAACGCAATGCTTGATTTTGTTACCAAATTGCTTCTTTAAAAAGTTGTGAGACTAAAAGACCTAGATAATGCGATTATCTTTGTCTAACAATTTGACTACAATTGACGTTGTCGTTTGCCTTAAAAGAAAGCTATGTATTTAATCCTTCAAAGGTGCAATTATGCGTTGTCAAAAAACAACAATGCTGTAGCTTAATCATAAGTGTGCATGTAAAAGAACCCCATGAGGATACGCAGGAAAAAATGACGATTTACAATTTTCACTCAGAAATTGCTAGTATATTTCTCAAATAATTACAATGAAATGGCAAGTAACACGTCAAATTATATGTGAAATTTTGAAAGATAAAAGAGGTTCTCCAATAATCTTTGTTTTGAAACCTGAAATAACCTGTGACAAAGAAATGCTTTAAAACATAATAAAACTAAAACATTTCAAAAAGTAAAAAGGATTGCGTGAGATGTTGTCACAATACTGGGCTGCGTTTCCCGAAACCTTCTTAACGCTACGTCGTTCTTAAGTTACACCTTAAGCTGTACCTTACCGTTAATACGTGTTTCCCGAAACGTTCTTAGTTAAGTAAACCTTCTGTAAGTTGTTCGGAAGGTTGGTCTGGAGCACTCTCAGCTTTACCTTATCACTATTGCAGGTATACTATTACTAATATAATTCTAAAGTTTTTTACACTGAAGACCGTGTTCAATTAGGCTAATTCAAGTGTTTTCATGCAAATAATAAAATTGTCATTACACTGATTGTTGTTAGATTTTTAATTATAATATTATAATTTAATTAATTATATTATCCAAAGGTACATCTGCTGGCAAACCATTAAAGGCTTAATAGTCTATTTAAAGGGAATGATTGTGATGGGGAGTTTGCTCAAACTATGGCAGCGATACAGCGAATAGTTGTTCTAAAAGACGGCGCCGTCTGCGGAGCGCTTTCAAAGGCAGTGAAAGAATGCTGTCAGTTAATTGTTTCTCATGGGCTCGTACGGTATTTTAAACATTTACAGGGGTAAGTCTGTGATTTTATTGCCAACCGAATCCATAATGTCAGTGTTTTTTCTCACCCGCATAAAAATCCCTGGCCAAATTACCTGGATGCTGGAAAGTATTTACAAGAACAATATTTCATCGCAGATCCACCTCAGCGAACAAAAAATGGGAACGAGAAGAAAGCACGTAAAAATGTTTAATGGTTATTGTGGCTGCAATATATGATACAATTTTAAAAACATGTAGGCTAGGCTATTATAGTTTGGATGATTTTTTATAATATCCCACTAATAAATGCAATTTCAACTATTTCTGAATTGCTTCTTTTATAAAGAACAATGCTTTCTCACATAATGCAGTGAAGCAGCCCCTGCACGAGAGAATAATTGATTCTCGAGCCGTCGATATCAACAAATTCAGCACCATCGACGCGGACAGCACCTGTAACGTTGCACGTGAGAAGGTATATCTTCAGCAACTTCCTAAGGTATGGTTCGGGCCGGGGAACACGCCTAGAAATGGTATACCTTTAGTTAAGTTATACCTTAAGAGTCTTCGTAGCGCGCTAAGAGACAACGTTATCGGGAAACGTTATCGCAGCCCTGGTATTTCTAACTTTGATAGCTTGAAGAATATCGATGTTACGTTTTTGATACTACAGGAAAACATTCCTACAGAATTAAGGGGAATTTAAGGGCATAATAATAATGATACAATTATTATATTTCTAAAACAAAAATATATTACTATTGTAAGTTTGTAAACTGCACTGTAAAATAAAAATATATATTATTATATATATTCATTATTTTACTTATACTTTACAATACTTTTGTCATAATTTTTTCCAATTGCAAGAGTTTAACCCTCTAGCATTTATGTTCGCAGAAAACCGCTGTTTCTGTAAAAACATGTTTACAAACGTGTCATTAAAAAAATCTAGTGATGCTGTAATCATTTGTCCACAAAAATGTTATGCTGTGAATGCTGCACGTTGCGTTCGCAAGTGCTCACAGCAAATGCAGAGATAGTTTGCTGCATTTACCGTGAACCTAGCCACTCTGAGATGCTAAAAACATCGGATCATGAGCAATGGAAAGTCACTTCTATGATAGACAAGCAAGCATGAGTTCTGACTGGTGTAAAATGCTGATCCCTGTTGTAAGTCCTTGTAAATGCTGTCTGTAACTTGTGTGTGTGTGTGTATCAGCTAACCACAGCAGGAAGAACTACATACTTTGTGTCCTATCAGCGAGGGCCCTTTAGGACCATACAGCTCCCTAAATACTGTCTACCCAAAGTAAGACATATGACACAGCACTAGCTGTCACAAAAAGTTGTCAGATGAAATGTATGTGGCTCTAACAGCTGTTCTCTGTGCAGGACATGCATATTGTCAGTACAGATGAGGGGCAAGTGTTGGCAGCAGTTCAGGAATGGAACGAAAATGACACCTACAGTCTGTACATCTCTGACACACCTGGAGTCTACTTCACCCGCTCGCTCCCAAACCTCCGTACCTCCCGCGGCCTCGCAGGAAACCTCATTGTGGATGTCTACAAGGTCTGTGAATATGTAGTATTGTCTGATGGTGCTTGCCAAATACGTTTAAGAAGTTTACCATCTTGAATGTTCACAAATACATATTCCCCCCAGTTTCACAGACAAGGCTTAAACCTAGTCCCAGATTAAAATGCATGTTTGAGCTGCTTTAACTGTAAGCAACTTGCACTGACTTATCTTAAAATATGTCAGTGCCATTGTTTTGTCTCTAGATGCACACAGTAATGCTTTTTTTCGGTCCCACTTTATATTAAGTGGCTTTAACTACTATGTACTAACATTGAAATTAATAATTTGATACAATGGACTTATTGTGTACATATATGTTTTTACATTGTACTTTGTAATTACACTGTTGACCTGTCCCTTACACCTTAAACCACCCTTAAACTTAACCATACCAGCACACCTGTCCCTAACCTTACCCGTATCACAAAAAGTATTTTACAATACAACATAAACACAATAAGTACATTGTACTTATTTTTATATGTAAGTACATAGTAGTTAAAGCCACTTAATATAAAGTGGGACCTTTTTTTCTATGGCATGTTTATAAAAGCTACCTAAATGTCCTAATTGAACTAAGGCCTAATCCTGGTTTAATCTAAGTCCTGTCTATGAAACCAGGCCATTGTATGCAATTAGAAAAACTTTTGTAATTAGCATGGCTTTCTCCAGGAATTTTTCTAAAGTAGAACAGGGAACTGTGTAATGCAGCACAAAACAACAATGTTTGAAGTTACGCCATTAAACGCTATACATACAAAGAAAGAAGAAAATCTGATAATGAGAGCAACTGAAATCCAGAAACTGTAGTGTAAGCAAAAATGCAAAGAGAAATTAGGGTTATCTGTAATAATGTATAACTTGATATCCTTTCACTCTCCTCTGTTGGCTTCTAGCCAAAGAACACCAACTAATATCTGTAATTGTAAATAATAATAATAATTATTATTATAGATATTTTATTCATATTATATTGAACACGGAAAATGGAAATGGAAATCTAAGTAGTTCCGATTATTTTTCCTGTCCTATAGGTGGCGGGTGTTAGTGGGCTGATCATAGCCAATAAAAAAGAAGACATGCAGATGAGAACATATATTACCTACAACAAAGGCCAGACATGGAGATTACTACAGCCTCCGTCAAAAGACGCTACAGGACATGACATCAACTGCAACCTGGTGAGAAATGCTGGACTAAATTATGCAGGTTTACATTTCCATGAAGACGTTACCCCCCCCCCCCCCCCCCCCCCCCCCAAAAAAAAAGGCATAAATCACCAAAATAAAAGTAGGTGAAATACTATTTAACATAAAACAGCCATTAATAATGTTGATCCTGGTACAATGTCACGACCACTGCAACCACAGCCACTCCCTCTATTATTAAAAGAAGATACACCCACCATATACAGTACATTATACTCAGACACACCTACTTGACTGTGGTCAGATGAAAACAAGACATTACAGTGTTGATGCACGTTTCACGTTTGATGCATTTTTACAGTGGAGCCCTGTAAAGAGGAACTCCTTTAGTCTCACAGTGAGATGAGGGTGACCGCCAGCTACCAAACAATAGCTCTGAATTCAGTGCTTTCTGATGGTTTGATTAAGACACACTACCTTCTCTGTATCTTTGTAATGACTTTCACTGATGTTTTACACTGTTCTGGAAGATTGGTGATTTCAATTAAGACATACATTGAACAACTGGAGTTAATTTATCAGCAGATCTCAAAAAAATCTTAATTACTTTTTTTTTTTTTCTGCTGCACCAAAAGACAGTGGGTTCTGTGATTGCACATGTGTTGTCATTCTTTAGAAACACAAGATGAAACAATTTTTTTCCCAGTCCCTGTGCTTTGGGTATTTTGGGACTTATTACCAACTTTAAACAACCAAGAAGAATCCAGAACAAGAATTCAGAAACTTGTACACAGCCAACTTGTGAGAACAATAGTTTGCTGCTTACTTGCATATGCAAATAGCTTTGAATCACTAGGTGGTTGATTGCATTTGTTTAACTGCATTTTTGACACTGTATTGATGCTGAATTCTAATTGGCGTAATTACATTATGATTTTGTGAAGCTCTAATATCAAATATTTGATTTGGTTGGTTTCCGCAAGAACTGGGTCACACTAATTGTAAGGGATACTAAAAATATGGACAGAAGCCGCGGAGATCCGAAACGGATTAATTTGCACGGCTTTTGAAAGCTGATGCTACAGTCGGTTGATGCAGGGGAGATTATGTAGATAAATGTAAATGTATTGAAATATTATTTAATACTGTGTAATGTTCTAATTTTCAGCCGTCGTGCTCACTGCACCTTCACCTGCAGATGTCTGAAAACCCCTACACACCTGACACTATCTCCACCAAACACTCCGCTCCAGGGATTATAGTGGCCACAGGTGTGTGTGTAACTGTGCCACTTCCTTTATTGTTTTTTATGCTTGTGGCATCTTGGGTACGGTCCCCCAAGTGTTTCTGATAAATTAGAGCGAAGAAGGCATATAAATGTGCGTGCTTTTAAATGCAGACGTAGTTTAAGTGGCCACATCATAGCTTTCAAGTTGTTACATCTTTCTGTTTTGTAGCTGCAGAGTTTGGCATGATTGGAACAAAAACTCATTTCACGCTGTTCTTTTGCTTGTCAGATTCATTATAAAGTTATCTTCAAAACTCAGGCCCAAATAGCTTCCTGCATGAGTATAGATAGATGCACGCTCAAAAAGTTAGCCATGCAGAGCACGCAGAAAATATGACCGGTGTCTTCCACATTCATAATTGCCTGTCATGTCCGACAGCTGTTCTGCAATCACTTTCCCATGCTCAGAGTGTATAAATATGGGATTTGGAAACATTTTTTTTTTTTTTTTTTTTTTTTTCAATGCCAGCAGCTTCACCAAATGTTTTTCATCAGGCGTCATGATGATTGCGGTCTTTCAGGGCACTCATACCCAACTGGCATTAACCCCACCAGACAATGTGCATGAGGAATTATTCAGGATATCATAGATTATTGATTTAATATTATACTGCTGTGCAAAGGTAAAATGTAACCACACAATTGAGTTAACCTAAATGACTTAAATCAGGTCTCGTTGGTCTTGGTGTCCAAGGACCCCCATGGGGACGGTAAAGGGGGCGCAAAATAGTTGGAGAAAAAGAGATTTAAAAATGTGTTAAGGTACTTAAGAAATGAATGAAATGTATAATGTTGCATAAAAGTTTTTTTTTTATCTCAGAAATGCTGTAAACAAAAATACATAAATATGCTTTAGTACAATGACAATATAGAAGCAAATTATTTAATTTTGGAAACAATTGATTTTTTGTCTGTACAGTGTAACACAATATAATGCTGGCAATGTCATATAGGGGAGTATTTGGCGTCAAGGAATTAAAAAGCCTTTGTCTTAGACTATGAACTGTCTGGTGACTGACAGATTTGGATCAGCTATGCTCAGTTTCTGATCAAATGTGAGAAAAAAAACAGTTTTGCCTTTGTAGTGCAGTATAGAGCATTGTTTATGCTCTTGCTTATGTTTGCATAATTACCCAAATACGCAGAATATCAAAGACCTCTTTTTCAGTGTTTTTACCTGTTGGAATTCTATAACCGTATATTCTATTATGTGAAATAGAATCAAATCTCCTCCTCCAGCATATGTATGGTTAATAATAATGCATCTGTCAGAGTTACAGCAGTATTTCTCCTCTCAGGTAACATTGGGCCCGAGCTTTCCTTCTCGAATACAGGAATGTTCATCTCCTCTGATGCCGGCAACACATGGAGACAGGTAAACCGCTCGCCTGCTCAGAGTTGTTGACTGTATTGTAGTCTTAAGATAAAATCTGGTCTCTGATCACCACTCAAATGAACTGAAACACAAAGAGACAGGATGCTGAATTACCTTGCAGGTTTTTGACTCTGTAAACACTGTCTTTAGATCTTTGAAGAGGAGCACAGTGTCTGGTTTTTGGACCACGGAGGGGCTTTATTAGCTGTTACACAATCTGCTGTACCTACACGCCATTTATGGTGAGATAAAATGCACACAAACACAAAGATTAATAAATGCACTGCCTTCACACATTATATGAATGTTCTACAGAATACTAGAGAGATTATGCATCTTTGAGTTCATTGCAGTTCATCTCTAACTTTTTGGATATTTTTTATTCAGACTAAGTTTTTGAAGTTCCCTTATGCTTAAACATCAGCTTTTAAACGGGGACTGGCAGATATAAACAGCAGGCAATAGGTCTTATCATATCAAACATTTGGAATCCTTTCAGCAGAAAGTGCCTGTCATGGCTTTGTAGTGCAGGTGGTTGTGTTTGCCAAGGCTTTTATGCTCATGTTGGGGAGGGTTAAGGTTTGAAGTAGAGGTGGGATTCGGTGGGCTTCCGCTCACATGTTGTTCCTGCCACGTCACACACGCGCGGCTTTGATGTACTAAGCTCTGAAACGTTGTCAGGATCAATTAGGCTGCGGAAGATAATTTGTATCCTCCTGTGGGATGCTGATGTTAGAACAGTAGTCTGATGTGTGTGCGGGTGTTCAGCCATCAACTTGGGTGACTTTGACCCATATCTACAGCAACAGAAACACCACACCAGAAAATATTTCCTTTCTACATGACAAGATGCCGTAATGTAGAGACTGTTACTTCTGTTGAACAATAAAATACAGAGAACAGTGAAGTGAAGATATGCACATCGTTCAACAGTTCTGAGAGAAGTCGCTTATGCTCACCAGGGCTGCATTTATTTGATCCAAAATACAGTAAAAACAGCAATCTTATGAAATATAATTTAATTTGAAATAACTTTTCTATTTTAAATACATTTTATATTATATAATTTATTCATGTGATGGTAAAGCTGTCAATTTTCTTTTGAATCCTTCTAATCCTTAAATCATTTTAATATGCTGATTTGGTTCTCAAGAAACATTTCTTATTATTATCAATGTTGAAAATTTGTGTAGCTTAATATTTTTGTGGAAACTGTGATACAAATTTCCAGAATTCTTTGATGAATATAAAGTTAAAAAGATCAGAATTTATTTGAAATGGAAATCTTCACATATAAATGTCTTTACTGTCACTTTTGATCAATTTGATGTGTCCTTGCTGAATAAAAGTATTATTTTCATTCAAATAAATCTGACTCCAAACTTTTGAATGATGGAGTGTATAAACAATAGATGTTGTTAACTATTAAAATGATATGAATGCAGAAATGCACTTTCTGCAGACTCGGCAATGCCAGGTAGTTGCAGTTTGTTATTGAAAGTATATAACCAAATTACTCCTAAATTAACTTGATCTAAACAAAGATCCCTAAGAACACAACTAGCCCATAACTAATGTGTAATGTTTAAACATTCAACACTCAGATAATAGGACAAACAGGAGGGCTCTAAACACACAAGAATAAATGTCATTGACACAATCAGGGACTTTAAAGTACAATATTCATAGAAAGAACAAGATCTGAAAACAAAACACACTGAAGAGGCACTTACACAGAGCAAAATAATAAATGTAATGCAAAGGACAGAAGGAAAGCAGGAAAAGGAGATGCAACCGAACAATGAAATGCAAAATGGACTGAATGTGTAATGAGACATAATATACATTATACATGACTAATAATGATTAGAGTGTAATGTAAACACAAGTGAGCTATGGTGAATAATTTTGTCTTGATATTTTTCAATGAGCATATATTAGATTTGATTTTAATGTAATTATGCAGATGCAGCCCACATTAAATGTTAATGCAGTGACTCCGCAATGACTTGTTTTTGTGGATCTGCTAAATATTCTCAGATGGCTGAACAAATGCATCTTCTATTTTGATGTCTTTGTCAAATGTGCACTGTACAGTATATTAATCAGAATATGAACCTAATGTGCTTTGTCAGTGAAATGAAAAAGATTTGTGTCTAGGATTAGTTTGGATGAAGGCCGGCAGTGGGACAAACTCAGCTTTTCATCTACACCCCTATTTGTTGACGGGGTTTTGATGACTCCGGAGACTGAGAATCGCATCATTACGTGAGAATCGTTTTACCTCATCTTCTCAGACAAACTTATCTAAATAGTCCAGGAGGTGTCAGTAATGGACCCTCACTTGATTGGGCTCATTATTATCAGATTAAACCTTTTCTTTTGCAGGTCTGGACTAGGATCCTGCACACTTACTTGTACTGACAGCAATGTAGTTTTACTGACACTTCCTATTAGTCTTTTACAGATTTGCCATTGCAAAATGTGTCCTTTTGGTCCCTTAGCAACTGTAAAGAATGTAAAAGTAAACAGATCCTGTTGTACTTAAGCACCTCTGTCCTTGTAGATTCTTCGGGCACTTTAGTTACCACTCCGACTGGCAGCTGATAAAGATTGACTACAGCTCCCTGTTTGGGCGGAAATGCACAGACGGAGACTTTCAGACATGGCACCTCCATAACAAGGTTGTCACCTCACATTTATCAGCAAGCCTTGCTGTTCGGTCTCAACAGCAAAACACTAATTCACTCACTCAACATTCAACATTAGTTTCTTTTGGCACTGAATTTGCTAGTAATTAGGGTGGCACGTGAGATTATTTTCACATCTGGGATAACATGCCCAAGCCGAATGGAAATTAATGGTCGTAATGGATTTTTGCAAAAGATCTAGCTACCACCATAATGTTGGTGACATGTTGTCCATCAGCTTTGACTCTCACTTGTGTTTTTTTACAGAGTCAGCCTAAATTGCATGTCAAATCTGTTTTCTGGAAAGCACAATGCACTTTTTAAAATGAACACAAACTATTATAGCCATCCTTAGCTAAGCAGAAGGAGTGTAACATCTAATGTAACCGGAAAACTGAGAGCCTATTTTGGAGAAAATCATGTGAATAAGTGACATATTTATGTGCATTTAAGGGCGAGGTGTGTGTGATGGGAGAGAGACAGGTGTATATGAAGAGGAAGCCTGGCACACGCTGCACTCTGGGTCGGGAGTATTCTCGAGTCGTTTCAGCTGAGCCCTGCATCTGCACCCTCTATGACTTTGAGTGGTGAGTCACAGGCATGCATACGTGCACATACGCGGAAATGCAGAGCAGCTGCTTTTCCAATGGAGGAAATGAGTGACAGTTACTCTGGTGGATCAAAGGACTCAGTGTTGCATGCAGAGAACAAAAGCTGCAGGGATCCAACCAATTATACAGATTAATTAAGTGGTATTTGAATGTAAAAAAACAAGGTTTTTCTCTTCATCTGTCCTTCGTCAAACGTCTGCTCGGTGCAGCTTATGATAATGTTGCAGTCGCTACATTAAATTAGTTTGCTCTTGAGGCGGCAAGGTAAAAGCCTGGTTTTACATCGGTCTTTCGTAATCATATCGCTATACTGATGGAGATGTCTTTACAAGCCCACCACGATGCACATGGAGAGACACTCCTGCGCTGATCATAACGACGACATAAATCTCTCTTGTACCGCACACAGGCTCCATTAGAGTCGTCTGCTCTTAGGCAAATTACACATACGAATGAGAGGCGCGCAAAATTAGCATAATGTCAAATGATTAATTATCTCCAAATGAATAAGTAATGAATATTTAAATGGATGATAAATGTGGCAGTGATCTGATTAGCCTGAAGGAGCTGGTGTTACTGAGTTTAGCCCTGATCCACTACAGCAGTTTAAATGTTGTAAACCCGCAACTCAAGTCTAAGACTTTCGTTCATGTTCGGATCACATTTTTCACAACTTTTTTGATGAAATCTGAGCGATTCCTGCCCCTCCATTGACAGCTAACTAAAAATTTGACGCTTCAAAAAGTTCATAAAGAGATCGTAAAACTAATCCATATTAATTAAGCGGTTTAGTCCAAATTTTCTGAAGAGACACGATCGCTTTATATGATGAACCGATTGAATTTAGGCTTTCTATTCTACACTACATTTACTATAATAGCTTCCTTTACATACCAAAATAGGTTTGACAGTCTGATTCCAAGTCAGTGTTGTATTGACTTTTGAACTTTTGAAAACAGTTTTCGAATTGAAATATAGAAATAAAATATATAACTATTAGATGAAAAACTTAAATAAAAGTTGAAGTTTGTGTTGAATTACAAACAATACTAAAATTAAAAATAAAGGCAAAATAGACATTTTAAATAATAAATACAAATGGCAAATTAAAAATGTAAAAATAAAAGCTAAATCAAAATATTAACAAGTACTATATATAATTCATACTAAAAATTACACTGTTCCGAGTGCAATTTAGTGATTTTAACTGCTGAGGTATAAACCGATAAATCAGATGATGTGTGGCAAGTTTTTTTTTTTTTTTTTTTTTTTTTATTAAGGCAGATGACTTAAAAAAAAATTGGCTATAATCCCCCCCTCAAAATCCTTATAGCAAATGACTGGAAAGGTCAACGAAAAATCATGTCAGATAGATTGGGGAACCTTTCATATAGACAACACGAATAATACAGTGAACATTTAAAAATAGGTTTTTAGTTAATCCTATGGTGCATGAGACAGACCTTGAAAAACCTTTATTTTGCACTGTATGTAAAGTACATTCTATATAGTATATATTCAAGCCACTTCTCTCTATAGACTGCTGTGGCCTTATAGAGAGGAGCTTAACCAAACTGAATAATTGATGTATTTTTATGATTTCCTTGCAGTGATTATGGGTTTGAGAGACAGGCCAGTGGAAAATGTGCACCTGCATTCTGGTATGATGTCAATTTACCAGCACACACCTGCAGCCATGGACAGCGTTTCCGCAACAGCACAGGGTAACACAGATGCACAGAGATACACAGGCACACACACACACACACACACACACACACACACACACACACACACACACACACACACACACACACACACACACACACACACACACACACACACACACACACACACACACACACACACATTGCAGTGTGATTCATAGATGCAATATGAATCTCTTTGTGACATGTTCTGTTTAGCTTATAAAGTAATAGCAGTCCTGCCCTAGATTACCATATATAGCCTGCAGAAGATTGTTTGAGTAAAACTTTTTTGTTTGTGTATCAACTACATGTCCCTTTTTGTGTTTCTGCTGGTAACAGAGATGTTTTCTAAAGTATTTGTGCATGGCGGTGCAGGTACAGGAGAGTGCTGTTGAATAACTGTAGAGAAGGACTGAAGGATACACTGAGTCCCAGAATGCAACAGTGTAAACCCATAGCACCAAGTGGCCTACAACTGAGCACCATCAACTCTCAGCTCACTGATGTACTGGGAACAAACATCACCTTCAGAGTAGCCTTGCAAAATGTGAGTTAGCAGCTGCACACACACACAAAGTAATTCATTTAGTAAGGTATTGTGCTTTACATTAATGGTTCTCAAACATTTTTAGGTGAGAGCCCACTTCAAGAGTAAAACCAAAACCCTAAATCTCATAAAGTAGTCTTATTCATCAATCCTGTCTTGAGGCACCAATCCACAATTTGCTAGAGTGCTGTTTTGTTATTTTTTCAATGAGATTAACTAGACTGCTACTAATGAACCTTAACTAGCCAACTCACTAGCTAAGAAGACCACTTACAAACACTGCTGCTAAAAAGTTTGGGGCCAGTAAGAATTTGTTTTTAAAGAAACTAATACTTTTAATTAGCAATGATGAATTCAATGTATCAAAAGTGATTGTAAAGACATTTATAATGTTACAAAAGATTTCTACTTCACTTAATGCTGAACTTTGTGCTCATCAAAGAATCCTGAAAAATGCATTATGGTTTCCACAAAAATATTATGCTGCACAACATTGATAATAATAAGAAATAGTAAGAAAATGTATTTTATTTAGATCTAATTTTGTTCATGTGGCAATCAACTCACGGACTACAGTTTGTGAACCACTAAATCAGCCTCAATGTCTCTCGAGAACATAGAATATATCTGCTTTTTTCTTGTTTTTGTTTCTTTGTAGGGTGACTCGTTGTCTACAAGTCTCCATGTGGATTTTGGAGATGGCATCTCAGTGTCATACTCCAATATAAGTCGCCTTGGTGACAGCATCACACACACGTACAGGGTCGCTGGGATATTCAGGGTCACCGCACGTGCTCAGAACAGTCAGGGGTCTGACAGCAGCTCGGTGTATCTGCACATCACTAGTATGTACATGACCACAGTCATATATTTCTAAAAATTAGAATTTTCTTTAAGAAGCCACTGCCATCACTTTAAAAAAGAAAAAAAAATCTTTCCTGTCACACTAAATTACCTCTATGGCACTCACTGCACATCTAGACAATCTATTTCTGAACCAGCTCTCAATGAAGGATGTGTAGAAGCAGAAATTGCTGTTGTGTACAGTGCTAAATGTGATCGTTATTGACTTCATATTGTGTCTGATGAGATATCACGTCCGATGTGTCGTGTTAGGTCCCGTGGAGCGTATCTTTCTTTCGACACCGGTGGTCGTCATCAGAGGAAGAGAGGCCAACCTGACAGCAGTGCTGTGGCCCAGTCAGCCCAAGACCACTACCTTCTACTGGTGGTTCAATAACAGCACAGAGGTTCAAACGCTGAGTATTTGTATACATGTGGCCCAGAGGCCCAGATCAGTTAGGCAGCTATTCCAGTATTACTTTTGACCTCTAACAAAGCAAGGGCTCTGCAAAAGATATTGTGTTTGCCAGGGTTAGAGAGGTAAACCTGTTTTAGTATGGATTTGGATCGAGGCCAAATAAGTAAAAAGCAAAGCCATGTTTTAGTGGGGGAGGTACTGTGACACTGTTTTCCCCCCTTGCAGTATGAACACCTGCTACCAAAAGAAAAAGAATAACTAAATTCTATCTCTGTCAAAATAATTTTTGTTGAATGACAGGCATAGTTGGGAAAACACAAGGGGAAAATGCCCCCAGTTAAAAAGCCCAGATTGAATTTTAAGATCTCTTGTCATAAGGAAACATATTATTGGGCATTTAATCTACCGGTCCAAAGTGTGGAGTCTATGATTTAGATTTTTTTTTTTTTTTTTTTTTTTAAGCAATTGATACTTTTAGTCAGCAAGGACAAATTAAGTTGACTTTTATAATGTTACAACATATTTCTATTTCAAATAAATGCTGTTCTTTGTTCATTAAAGAGTCCTGTGACACTGAAGACTGGAGTAATGTCTACTGAAAATTCAGCTTTGTGATCACTGAAATAAATTACAATTGAAAATATATTGAAAAAGAAATCAGTTATTTTAAATGTAATATTATTTCCCAATATTACTTTTATTTTATTGATCAAAGAAATGCAGCTGTGGTGAGCATAAGAGACGTCTTATAGAGACTCCAAACTTTTGTCAATATGGCTGCCATTTAGTCTTTGCCTCTGTTTTAATTATTGCTAAATGTTCTCAAGCTTATCACAGACTTTATTCTGGTTTCTTGTCTCATGCAGAATTAGGATAGATGTATTATTGGCATATGAATCACTATTTAATTATGCTTTCAAACATCACTGAATTATGTTTCTAATCACACTATGAGATCATTCAGTTCAGGTCTACTTAACATTTCTGATGTGAAACACATAAAAAGTGGCAGTGCAGCTTTTAATGGTTATGCATCGTTTTCCTGCTGGAGCCCTGCCATAGAGCTGAGCAGTTTGAAAGCATTTAAAAACTCACTTGCACAGAAGCTTTGTATTATAATTGAATGTCGTTTAGATTCTCTTAAAATATCTAATTGTAATAGTATTGTTAATTTCACCCTGTGTACCTTCCTCCTATATATAATAACGGCTTTCAGGATTATTTTAGAGTGATGCAAACAGAACACCGTTCCATTGAAAAGCATCAAAAATGTTGCCCATTTTTTCAGTCCAGATATGTTTTATAAGCCAGCTGTTTTTGTTCGTGGTTGCATTTAATGTTTAATAAAGTAATAATATACACCATAGAGTGCAGCCAGGCAAAAAGCAGAGCCTCCAGTGTTAGGGATATTAAAAAAAGAATATACTTGTAAATAATTCAAGTGAAGTAAATGCATTAACTTAACCCATTATAGACTAAAAGTACAATGTTTTTGTATCCACCACTTTCATTACCATGGAAAACTAGGCAGCATTAAAGTATTACCGCGTTGTTTTAAATTATTGTGAATGTTAAAATGCCATTTATAAATGTCATTTTATTTTAGTGCTGCTGCCCAACATCATGTTCCAGAACAAGACAAAAGGACCGCAAAATTAGATCAGCAAAGCCCTCTATATTATTACAAATACATTTCACAAACGGAGTGGCATGTTAAGAAATACTAGGAAAAAGCATGAAGATTTCCAAGACCAATATATCTACGGAAAGCCCTGAGATCAAAAGCATGACTACTGAACCATGAAACACAACGGGAGTTTGGTCATGTAGGGCTGTAACTGGTTTCTGCTATAAATGATTCTGCCACTCACAAATCAGACCAGAGTTCAGTCAGACAGAGTCAGTCAGAGTTGTGATTTACTTTCCTGTTTCTCTGCCTAGCTAAATCTGAACCGAACATCTCGCATGTGTGTGTTTTTAGCCACTGATCACACTGGAAGGAAACGTTTCACACACGTTCACAGGAGAGGGACCTAACTCTGTCACCGTACAAGTGTCGGCAGGAGGCACAGTCCTACAGGATGTGAAAACCATCACTGTCAAAGGTGAAGACCTCCTGTAGTCATGAACACTGCAGTGTGCTTTGAGATACAGAATGTGGTATTTTTAGCTTCACTGAGAATTGAAAACATACTCAGAATTAAGAGGAATTTCAGGCAGAGCTTCTCTGCGAAAGAATAAACCGTGTTCCTATCCCTCAATGTTGTTTCTCTCATTTCTAGACTTCTTCCGTTCTTTACTGCTGTCATTCTCTCCTAACCTGGAAGAGCACAACCCGTCGGTTGCCGAGTGGAGACAGGACGTGGGGCGGGTTGTCAGGGCAACGCTCTCTCAGGTATACTGAGCTTAAAGTCCATCATCAGTTCCTGTTGGAGTGCGCTGTTCAAGTCAGTGAACTACTGAAAAGAACTCATGAAATTTCTTGAAAGGTTGCTGATAGCTCACCACGCTTCCTCTCTCTTCAGCTATTCTCTTTCCTTTCTCTCAAACGCTGCTGGTTTTAAGCCTGATGGCTCTTTCTGGGCTCTCTGGCGAGGTTTGTGTTTGGCTGAGAGGCTTTACGTGCTCTCACGCATCCATCTGATTTCCCCTCAGTCTGAGAGCGAGAGATAGGGTAATGTAGTGCTACTGGCAAGAGTGAATCATAGGAGTTCAGAGTGAATATTGATGCGGCAACCGAGAGACTCTAAAGCCAGTCAGCCAATTAAAGAACAGAGCCAAAGAACTGCTCCGCAGAACTCCATTACAATGAGTCGCTCAAGCACAAATATAATGGTCTTCCCAATACCTCTGGATTTTCAACTTGAACAGTGCTTTCAGTATGGTTACACAACATCATATCATAAATATTACAACCATCTCGAGATTCACTGGAATAGACTTATAATGATTTGCAAACATTAACTGAGATATTATTAATGTGCAAACGGGCATGAAATGATTGACTAGCTTTTATGCATGAATTAGATCCCGTCATGAATGTTGCATGCTGATAAATGTAATGTTTATTAGTGGATGAAAAATGTGTGTGTGTGTGTGTGTGTGTTTCTAGGTTTGTGGCTTCCCTAAGGACCAGTTGTTGGTCTCTGTGTTTCCTGGATCTCCAACTGCCGCTGAGCTCTTCATCCTACCTGAGACGAACCAGTCGGCATTCAGATCACACACAGAGGAGCAGCTTGATAAGGTAAAAACCACACACACACACATATTGAAATAAAATGCTTTGCTATGATCTCCCGGAATGACAAGGTCTGATGATTGATACAATCTGTTAAAATAACCTATTATGATTGTCTGATGGCTAAATAAATTATAGTGGCAATAAAAACAGGCTTTATTACTAGCGAATAAACCTGCTGAAAAATACATGCACGCACTTGTCATGGGCTGAATTTGTAATGCCTAGCAACCATAAAGGGAAATAAAAACTCCAGTCAAATTAATACTTGACAATAATTCAAATTTATGCTAAAAACAGCACTATTTTTTATTGAATTTTCAGCTAATATAGGGTGATGACCAGGGACGGATTATGACTTGTAAAGGCCCTGGGGCCTTTGTAAAGCCCCCCCCCCCTCTTAGTGCGATTCTAAAATCTCGCAGGGGCTGCAATTTTTTTTTTCCGGATTTTAATATATATAATGCACAGTGTTGGTGAAGACAGGGCTGCCAAATCTCACGCATCGTGTTGACACTGTTCTCCGTTTCTTCTTTCACGCAATGAAAAATCCCGAAGCAAAGAGGCCACTGATACCGATAGACAAGACAAGGCAGGTTACTTTTGATATGAAACAAAGTCTCAGCTTTCAAATTATGTCAATAGCCCCATTTTGTTGGAGCATTTATAATTAGGCAACAAAGAAGTATGCAAATAAAAAAATAGGCAATGTTTAAAAAAATTGTCTCACTTCAACTTAGGGGAAATGGGTAGTTCTACTGTAATAATAAATAGTTATATTTCTAATACCTTTTACGGACATAAATAAGCTCAAAGAGTGGTTCCAATAAATATAATTTTAAACAGGATCGGACAATAGTTCTATAAGAGCAGTAAGTTCCAGGGAGCCCTCATTGTCCAAGAGCCTTGTTTAAGAGGCCTTGTGTAGGCTATGGGACACATATATTACAGCATTAATAAACATTTGTTTTCATTGTTAATGGGTTTTCTGAACCAAACTGAATCGCGCGGCCTTAAACCCCAGGGCTCCCCCGGGCTTCTGGTAGTCAAGGGCCCATAGGGCCCCATACACCTACGGCTTTCCGAATGAAAAATTTAGTATGATCATTGAATACTAGGGGCGGCAGTGGCTCAGTGGTTCATGTAGGTTGTCTACAAACCGGAAGGTTGGTGGTTCTATCCCCGGTTCCACTTGACCAAGTGTCGAGGTGTCCATGAGCAAGACACCTAACCCCAGCTGCTCCCGACGAGCTGGATGGCGCCTTGCATGGCTGACACTGCCGTCGGTGTATGAATGGGTGAATGTGAGGCAATATGTAAAAGCACTTTGGTGAACATGGGTCTGTTAAAGCGCTATATAAATGCAGTCCATTTACCATTTTATAAATATTGTTTTGATAAACTCAACACAAATAGACTGCCGTTCAAAAGTTTGGGATCAGTAAAAAAAACTGACAGAAATGAATACATTTATTTATTAAGACTAATGACAGTAAAGACATTTATAATGTTATGCAAAAGATTTCTATTTCATATAAATGTTGTTCATTGAATGTTCAATTCATCAAAGAATCCTGATTTTTTTTTTTTTTTTTTTTGCAATTTCCTCAAAAATATGAATCTGTTTTTAACATTGATAATGATAAGATGTCAGCATATTATAATGATTTCTGAAGGATTATGTGACACTGAAGACTGGAGTAATGAAAATTAAAAGCTGAAAATTCAACTTTGCCATCACAGGAATACATTTAAATTTGTTAAATATATTAAAATAGAAAACTGTTATTTCAATAATATTTGTAATAATATTTCGTAATATTGCTGCCTTGGTGAGCATAAGAGACTTTCAACAACACAAAAACGTGCCGACCTCAGACTTGTGAACTTGTGAATCATTTACACACATTTTCTGCTTTAATGTATTAACATTGCGTATTAAATATTTAATATAATGATCTTATCGATTAATACAAGGCGTTTCATTTCAGATCATTTAGAAAAATAACAGGTTTCAACTAGCTCTTCACTATTTTAGCCCTCCTATTGATCATCATCATCACTCACCATCATCTTTCTCTTGTTTCAGATGCTGGAGGTCTTCATGAACGCTTTAAATCAGAACCTGATCCAGTTTGATCTGAAGCCTGACACGCGGGTCACTGTGTCTGTGTCTCAGCTCACACTGGGTAAGACCTGAACACAAGTTTCTGTTCCTAAGGATTTAATAGGACAAGCCATGTTCTCAGATGACCCTTCCAGAGGAACATTAAATGCATTCCACTGGTTCTGTCTGTGGTTATAGAACTTGTTGTCTTTTGTTATAAATTACATTAAACTGTCTACAGCATTGTGTTCTGCATTTAATTGCAGCCTCATTGTGGTAGATTACAGCGCTGCCTGTGGTTATGTGAGGTGTCTTTACGCTTCTGTGGTTATATAAGGTACACTAAATGATTACTTTGCTGACGTTCCATTGTGTCAAATCCTTCAAACTTCTTTTGGAGCTAGAAATCCTAGAGAACAGATACTCTACCCTGGACTTTAGATTAATATTGATAATGCGGAGCCTGTCTGAGCATGACCAATATAGTGAGTTGGAAATGACATTACAGGATCATAAAGAGTGTCTCTCTGCCACATATAATTCTACCCTTTTCAGACACGGCCATTTGTCTTCATTGCTCCGAACAGGAAAAGGTTCAGATTGCCTCCTGCATTCTGCCGAAAGGTCACAATCATCATGCGTCAACCCTCAAAGGGCTGAAGGATGGACTGCTGTGTGTGTGTGTGTGTGTGTGTGTGTGTGTGTGTGTGTGTGTGTGTGTGTGTGTGTGTGTGTGTGTGTGTGTGTGTGTGTGTGTGTGTGTGTGTGTGTGTGTGTGTGTGTGTGTGTGTGTGTGTGTGTGTGTGTGTGTGTGTGTGTGTGTGTGTGTGTGTGTGTGTGTGTGTGTGTGTGTGTGTGTGTGTGTGGTGAAAGAGTGAGACGGTTTTTAGAATTACTGAAATGGACACGCTCTGAGAGACAGCAAAGAGATTTGTGGTCAACCGATTTTTGTTTTGTTTTCTCACACATTGTCTTTTTTTATTCCTGTTTTTAGAGATTATTTCTGAGAAAATAAAGATTTAGAATCATTGCTAGCAAGAGTTATTGTGAAAATCCCTGAGATTTTCATAATGTCAGAATAGGTCAATCTCAAAGAAAAAAAACATTATGCAATGGTTGTCATTTTTATTTTAATGGGCATAATACATTATGAAATGGGCATTACATATAAATATAAAATTCTTGAAATAAATGTATTCAAGTACTTTCTATATTGTATTTTATTCAGCAGTTTCAATATGATTAGTCTCTATAACCAATGTATGAAATATTAAGCATTGTAATTAGTCATTTTATAATATCAATAATTACGTATGTATAGTTAATCGGGCATGTTTACCAGAAGTACATAAAATGCATTTTTCATAGATTATACATTATGAATATATATATATATATATGCATTATATACAGGCTTCAAGTACACTGTGAGATGAGACATTGAGACTAACTATGCTGTCTGCCTGCAGCACCTCTGGTGGACTCCAGTGCTCTCCCCAGTGGCTCTGCCATGCTGTTACTGGTTTCTCTGGGCCTAGTGGGATTGGCCATTCTCTTCATCTACAAATTCAAACGGTAAGCCTCACCTCTCCCAAATCCTCCAATTCTGCTCCACAAATCTAGGCTAATTATGGCGGACTGTTATTTTCAAATGCCCTGAAAATACCAGCCAATGATCATCACTTACTTTATTGGCATCAGTAACCGTTTCCTTCTTGGAGTAGCAACAAAAAAGTGCATCCAGTTTTTTTCCACAACACTACTTTTGGTTCTGTCTGCTCAGTAAAATCCCATGGATCCATGTGGAGACAGAGGATACCCATGAGAAGGAGCCTGAGATGATCAGTGCTGTCGAACAGGAGAAGAACGGCACACGTACAACATCCACTACGTTCACATCATGCAGCACACACACCACACACACACTGTTTCCCACAAACACTGGAACACACAACAGTTTCAGCCATCTGCCACCTCCGAGAGAACTGATGGAGAAAGAGCTGGAGGCTCAGAACCCAGGTGAGAGAAGTGATCAAACCATACACAACATATGTTTGGTCATGTCTAATATTGCTACTGGAGGGCCACTGTCCTGCAGAGTTCAGCTCCAATCCCAATTAAACACACCTGAACCAGCCAATAAAGGTCTTACTAGGCATACTAGAAACTTCCAGGCAGGTTTGTTGTGGCAAACTCTGGCCCTCCAGGACCTGTCCTAGGTTTTGTTATGTTGTTGTTGAATCTTTGTGGAATCTATCTGTGGAATAAAGTACACTTGAGCATACTTCTAAAAAGAGTATTCCACTTTGTGTGAACTGAACATAACATTTTCAGGCACTTAATTGCATTTTATTTACAATTAAATTAAAATGTATTATTGTTTAATATATTAAATGCTAAAGAGTGCTTTTTGACCCACCAAAGTAGTACATCTTTCATAGTTAAGTCATTTCATAATTATTTTAAAAATACGGCTAAAGTATACTGTCCAATGTACTGAGGAGCAATCATGGTAAACTAAAATTTACTTTGATGTAATTTCTATTGAAACTTGAATATCATGTACAGGTGAAGCTTGAAAAATTAGAATATTGTGCAAAAGATCATTTATTTCAGTAATTCAGTAAAAAAGGTGAAACTAATATATTATATAGACTCATTACATGCAAAGTGAGATATTTCAAGCCTTTATTTATTATAATTTTGATGATTATGGCTTACAGCTTATGAAAACCCCAAATTCAAAATTAGAATATTGTGAAAAGATTTTCTGCAGCTTCTGCACGATATTCTAATTTTTCGGGTTTCACCTGTATTTAAACATATTTGTATACATATTTGCAGTGATGAATTTGCAATGTAGTACATTTAAAATAGATTAACTTTAAATGTAATATCAAATAACACACTACAGTTAAAATTATAATCAAGTACTTTATGTGCTTTAGTATGTTAGTCAACGCATCAAAATAAGTGTTCTTCTTTAAAGCATGATAAATGTTTAAAACGTTGTACTTGACATTATTACAAAGTGCTCTTTTTAAAGTTTACTTAAGTGTGTTCAGAAACAGTCATGAAAGTGTTCTTTCTTTAAGTTCACTTGAGTGGCCTTTTATTTCATTTATAATATATCATCTGAAAATACAGTTTTTAAAAAATATACTTTTCCGATTTAAAGTACACTACAAGTGCACATTCATACTGTGTCAATTATGTGCACTTTTTCCACAAGGGAAGTTCTTTTCTGTCCCTTTAATGCTTATAAAGATGTGATTTGGTGCTCAAGGAGCATGGAGAGAGACGTGCTTGTTTTGTGGCTATATGTTGTTTGTAAGCGTGAGGTCAGTGGATGGACCCCAATTCATTCATTCTACTTTTATTACTCTGCTGTCAGGGAAGGTGATTGTCTTATGAGTGTTTTTGATTCACAGTAATCAAGGACTGATCCCATGACACTGAGGTGGAAAGCATTGATCACAGAGTTGCCCTTGCCTGTTGGTTGCAATTACTGTGAATTTCTGCTTTGTGTGTGTGTGTTTAGGAGGCCTTGGAGTTGGAGAGCGGCTAAGGACCAGACAGATTCCAAACTGCACCAATGTCTGAAATGAAGGAAGGTTTATTGATGAGATATCAATTGTATAAGATGTATAATTATACCATTTTCTCCCTTAACCTTTCCTGTTATTATGGTGCTTATGCCTTTTTTCATTATTGTGGTGTTTTTCATTGAACTCTATAAATAAACAATTCCTAAAGTGTTAATCAAGGTATTATTAATTATAGGTGTAAATTAAATCAAAATCTCTACTGAAAACATTAGAATTAAATTTGATCAGCTCTTTAGTAGTTTCTTTCACCCCAATACAATTCTTTCTTAAAGCGATCAGCAAAACTGATCTATTCTTCCTAAGCAGGGACACCAAATTCCTTTTGTAAAAGTAAGAGATCATTCTCTGCATGCTAACTTGTAGATATATTAAGATTCTCACATTTGTAAACAAACAGCTCACTTTTAGAAAATCAAAAAGACATATATGCTACACTTTCATACAGGAAAATCAATATTTATTCATTTGAAATATGCTTATAGCTTTATGTATGTTTATATTGATGCTTACCTCATCTGGGCTGCGTTTCCCGAAACCCTCTTAACGCTACGTGGTTCTTAAGTTACACCTTAAGCTGTACCTTACTGCTAATGCGTGTTTCCCGAAACGTTCTTTGTTATGTACACCTTCTGTAAGTCATAGGTTGGTCTGGAGCACTCTCAGCTTTACCTTATCACTATTGCAGGTCTATAGGCCTACTAATATAATTCTAAAGTTTTAATACACTGAAGACAGTGTTCAATTAGGCTAATTCAAGTGTTTTCATGCCAATAATAAAATTGTCATTACACTGATTGTTGTTAGATTTTAATTATAATATTATAATTGAATTAATCATATTATCCAAAGGTACATCTGCTGGCAAACCATTAAAGGCTTAATAGTCTATTTAAAGGGAATGATTGTGATGGGGAGTTTGCTCAAACTATGGCAGCGATACAGCGAATAGTTGTTCTAAAAGACGGCGCCGTCTGCGGAGCGCTTTCAAAGGCAGTGAAAGTCAGTTAAGTCCTATTCGGATGCTAATTGTTTCTCATAGGCTCGTACGGTATTTTAAACAGTTACAGGGATACGTCTGTGATTTTATTGCCGTCCGAATCCATAATGTCAGTGTTTTTTTCTCACCCAACCTGCTAAAAATCCCTGACCAAATTGCCTACTGTTTTTTGACAGTTATACCTTAAGAGTCTTCGTAGCGCGCTAAGAGACAACGTTATTGGGAAACGCAGCCCTGAATTGATAGTGACTCTGAGATGTTAAGAGGTCATAAGGAGCATGGTTTTAGGATCAAATAGATGTATATGGCACAAATATAGGTTGGTACCTTCATCTGTGTAGAAGCTTCATCTGCTGAACGTGTCCATTTGTGCCTTGGCAATGTGTATTAGTATTGTAAGATGGCAACATATTCTTAATTTGGTTCATATTCACAATACTATATTCCTAGACGTATACTCATTTGGGCGCATGTTTCATTGCTGCTAATAGCTGACAGCCAGTTTTATATTTGACTGTGAACTGAAAGTCACTTTAATCTGAATAAATGTATTTTTACATTAGTGACTGCCCACTGATTCTTTACAATGGATTTTAATGACATTTCTATATAAGTGGATGGCCTTGTGTGTCCCAATTTCTCTGTGCAATTTCCAAACACTCATCATTGTTTCATTTCTCCATGCAGTAAATAGTCTAGCAGATGACCTGTGACACTGAAGAATCTTTAATAGGATCACGCTAAATGAAAGGAAACAAAAGAGCTTCTCTGCTGAAATGAAAGTAAACACTGTGATTCCGCATAATCTCCATTGAGCACCATTTCAGGTATATTTTCTGTTTACTGTCCGTTTCTTTCCTGTATTGACATTTTTCCTGTTAAAACAGGAAGTTTGAGTAGGACAAATTGAAGAGCTCAGCTTTGAATCATGGCAGTGTGAAACGCCTATTAGTGCGGGATCAGCCATCTGTATTTTATTATTTTCCCAGATAAGAAAGACTACACATTTTAAATGAATGTAGTGAAAAGTTAATTTTGCCTCAATAAATCCCTAATTACTGCTTATTAATAGTTAGGTAGTTGTTAAGTTTAGGTATTGGGTAGGATTAAGGGATCTAGAATATGGTCATGCAGAATAAGGCATTAATATGTGCTTTATAAGTACTAATAAACGGCTATTGTCCTAGTATGCATGCTAATAAGCAACTTTAATAGTGGTAATTAGACCCTAACTAAGTGTTACCATAAAATGTAATAAACACCAGGAACAAGAAAGCAGTACACACTTGACGTAACTTCAACACAGGACCAGGGAAAGAGGAGAACTCAGGGCTTAAATGCAGAGGATAGGTAATCAAAAAAACAGGGAACAGGTGTACGAATAAATAAAAACTATAACAGTTGATGGGTGACTACAGTAGAATCAAGACAAACAATAGACCTTATTCAGAGCAGTGCCATGATAGGTATAGCTTACCATCTTCTCAATGGCATCTGCTGTAAAAAGCAGTATTAAGCTCCCAGATCAAAGTTTTTTGTCGACTGAAATGTCTTGGAAAGATATTTTTGCAATGTTTCGTAAGTAGAACAATCCAAAAACACATTAAATAACAGTACAACCCTCTGAAGAGATGCATGTCTATCCCTCACAGCCTCGTTCACTTTCATTCCCGTTAAAAATCAAAGATGGCGCTGTTGTGAATAAGGTCTATGAGAATGGAAACTAAGACTAAACTGAACAAAACAACGTGACAGCATATTAGAATGATTTCTGAAGGATCATGTGACACTGAAGACTGGAGTAATTGTGCTGAGAATTCTGATTAAATAACAGGAATAAATTACATTTTAAATTAATATTAAAATATATTTAATTTTTTTTAATTCTAATAATATTTCACAATAATATTTTATTGTTTATGAGACTACTTTCAAAAACCTTAAAAAAAATCGTACTGACCCAAACTTTGGAATAGTAGTGCAGCCAGGGTCATAAGAGAAAGATTTAATTGAGCAAACTCATTATAATTCATTACATTAATCGATTTTATCAGGAAACTTTCAATTGAAATGTTTCAGCGTACTTTGAGATGGACACAGAGAGTGAAACAAAACAGGACATTGCAAAAAATGTCTTCAGTGTGTTAGGATTTTGACTCCAGAATCTGCTGAAGCTGTTCAAAGACCCGGTACACAAAGGAAATGCAAACAGGCCTCCATTCAATATCCACCCATAAATGTGCAGGCTGCTGGTCTGGACAAAGGCTGTCGAAATATCCTGCACCACAGTAGCCTTTAGAATGTCATATTTTTCATCATTTTAGCTCTCTCTTGCACATACATACACACACACACACACACACACACACACACACACACACACACACACAACCGCAGACGACTCGTATATCCAGCGGTTTCTAGCTCTAAGCATTTTTCAAAGTTTGTGCGGTTGCATTTGAAGATTAAGGTTCAGTAACCTGAACAATAGAGCACTCTGCATGAAACAAAGTTAGCTTTATCTAGGGAGCCCTAGTGGTCATGTTTATGTGATAAGGGAGAGAAGGATGAGAGCTTGAGTGATTTTATTGTAAAGCACACAGAGCTTTGCCTCCAAGGACTGTACCGCTTCCCTTAGAATCTCATTTACCATTATGATTAAATGTACAGCAAAGAAAATAGTTGGATGTCTCGCCGCACACTCTACGCTAAGTGTTTTGTATTTTGTTGTGATGGGCCTACTTTAAATTCAGCCAATATTCACATGTGACCGGCATAATTACAAGTTAATGAGACCGTACGTAAATTGTAAAACTGCACGTCCCATGACGCAGTACTTCACATTACTGTGCAAACTTGTTTTGCAATGTTTGATTAAAAATTCCCCACTCTGCTCAACTAAAATAAATAATGTATTTTGCCAATTTTATTTCCCCTATTTGTGCATTTGGATCTGTGTAGATGAATAGCTAAAAAAAAAAAACGTTGCTGTAAACTTCAGGTTTCAGACTTTCTGCAGTTAGTGCATTTCAACTTTCATGTAACTTTAAGTTTTGGAAAAAGACAGACAGCTGTCACGTTATGAAGTCTGAAAAAGGAATCTATGTCGGAGTGATTGAGCTTCGGCTGTCAGCACATGAGAATGTGTGTGCGTGAATATTTCTGGTGTGTACTTCCTGTAGCTGACGGACTGTTTAGGTTTCAACCTTTCCTGCCAGACTCATCACTGCCGCGTATAAAAAAGATTTAACATTTTCCAAAGGTCATCCTGAGCTTTCAGAGATGGGGAAACATTGATAAAGTCAGAGGGATTATTTAATGTCTGATGAATTATTAAAAAGGCCTGTTTTGGTTTGAGTACTTCCATCTCCTCCGTCTGTCATTACTTACGGAGTTCACCTCACACATGACACATTCATCAGGCCCGTTTCACTTCAGTGCCATTCTGACTGGCGCAATTGTTAGAAAAACAATCGTGTTCATTTTTTTATGCACGATCATTATTCATGACCTTTATAAAAAAAATAATACAATGAAATGAGATGTTGTCACCGAGTTGTCAAAACATATCATTAGAGCAGCAGGAGACTTTGCATTTCCTGAAATGTGGACTTTTTTATTTATTTTTTATAAATATCTAACATACTAGGCATTAATACAATGTATAATATATTCACTTAATGCCAAAAATAACTGCCAGGCTTAAAATTTGGATGCCAGCTCGCCTCCCAACTGGATAAAATCCAAGCGGAGGGACTGACATAGGAAATATCCTTTTCCATGGTGACCTTCCAATAGACCAACTTTATGAAACGCCATTCTGTTTTATGTGCTTCATTAAAGGATATTAAACGAGATGGTTGTCCTTAGTGATATCAAACTAATGATTATGATTATATTTGCAGGAACCTCTTCTCCCCTCAGACTTAACAGAATGACATTTTATTTGTTCGTTGCTAATGTGACCATGTTTCACGTTTATTGCATGATGTTAATCTGTGTATCTAGAGAGCTGCTTTGTGATTCCATATTTTATGGATTCATATCCTAATTTTTACTACTTTAAGCAATTACGGGGAGCATGAAGATTTCAAACTAATATCCATTTTAAATGGACAAAGTGCAATTTTACATTTTGGCATAATATGCGGTTGAATCCCTAAGAGATTGATCTGCTTCGGTTATATTTCTTTGCTTGCTATGTTTTACTTCAAATCGAAAATATATATTTAATTACAAATCATTTTCATGAGAAAATGTCTAATTGTGTAATTATCTGGAATAATTAAATGTGAAGACAAATGTAAATTAGATTTTGTGAATAAAATCTGAGTGGTTCTTGCATGTGACAGTACCGCCAGGGTAACTTGGGTGTTTGCTAGATGGTTGCTAGGGTGTTGCTATGCAGTTACTACTGTGTTTTGATGGTTGCTAAGGTTAGGGTTATTTCCCTTGTTTAAAACATTTTAATGAGAACAAAATTATCTATGTGAAAATGTGTGCAAAACATTTTAACACAGAACTCTTCACCTGAGATCATTTCATCTGCATCATCTTCCTTTTAATTTACACCTGCATGTAATCCCTGTGAGTTTAGAGATTAGCTTGATTCTCATCTGGAATTGATAATGGAGAGATTAATAATATTGACTTCCGATTCTAAGAGATGCCATAATGTGTGCAAACAGCCTGTAATTCAGCTTCAGTTCCTTGTGTGCAGTTTGTATTTTATATTCATGCTGTGCAGCTTTGATATCGCAGTCACTGTGTATCAGTGTTGTTAATAATAAAATATATATTGTGATTGTATTTGCCATCAATGTAAATTATGCATTGAATTATGCATCGTGTTTGAACATGATAAAGGCAGAACTGGCTGAGATAGAGCCAGCTGCTTCAAAGTAAAAAGTCACTGTGCATAGCAAGTTCTCAAATGCACTCAAACACACACTCATATACGCACAGTCCAATCAGTAAAAAGGCAAATGTGACTTTGTAACTACTTAGATCTGTCATATATATATCAACTACCCACTCTGTATGTTTTTTTATTATTGCAAAATCTCACAATATTGGTGTTTAATTATATTTTGGTAAAATAAATGCAGCCTTGATGAGCATAAAAGACTTTCAAAAACATTTTAAAAAATTGCCAAACCCAAGCTTTTAAATGGTATTGTATTTTTTTAGATGATAATTGTGCATTGTATCACCTTAGTAACTAGTGTTGGGGAAAGTTACTTTAATACATTATGCGTTATTTCCTAAAAAGTAACTAATTGTTTTACTTAGTTACTGAAAGGAATGTGTTACGTTACTTTTTCTCACTTGGGTTTGGCTTGCTTGTTTGTTTTTTAATAACAAAAAAAAAAAAAAACACTCTTCAGCAAAAAAAAAAAAAATCTCCTCTGCACTTATTCCCGATTTACATTTACATTTATGCATTTGGCAGACTCTTTTATCCAAAGCGACTTACATTGCATTTCAAGCTACACATTATCAATTCTTGCTTTCCCTGGGAATCAAACCCATGACCTTGGCGTTGCAAGCACCAATGCTCTACTGTTTGAGCTACAGGAAGGCTGATTTCTCAGTCAATACATTGCAAAACAAAGTAACTTGCGGTACTTATTTGAAAAATTAACTCAGATATTTTGTTGCAAATTTAAAAGTAATGTGTTACTTTACGAGTTACTTGGAAAAAGTAATCTGATTACATAACTTGCGTTGCCCCCAACACTGTTAGTAACACAGACAGTTCTCCTCAGCGAGCCACATTCGATGATTTGAGCTATCTTTCACGTCCATAGCACAAAGGTAGATGGCTAATGATTGGTAGAGCAGTACTAATGATATCAAGTGTCTCAGGCTGTGTTTATTGACCTTAAAACAACTTAGACTTAAATCAGGACTTCTGAGTCCAGGTGCTTCAGAACGATCAGGGACAACCAGGAACCCTGGGAAATAAACAGCCGCCCTTCATGCTCTTTTATCATCATTTCCATTACATCAAGAAGCTCGTTATCGCCAGTGTTTTTATTAAGTCTGCGGTTAATGTTGAGTGTCCGCTAAGTGAAAAGACTCTGTGATTAATGCAGTGAAGCACTGTTCTCAGATCTGTGAACTAAACCAAGCTCATAGACACACTCACAAAAGTGCAGTACAGAGGGACAGAGGAGTGAATCCATCCTCGCTATTGCAGAATTTCTCTACCGATTCCCCAGTGTGTCTGCTGGGGAAGAGTCCGGTCTGACTAATGACTGTGTCCAACGTCCTATACTGGGACCCGTTACACACACACACACACACTCGAAGCGTCACTGCGGACACATATCCTCACGCACGCGTGTTAACTCCTACTCTGTGACTAATGATGGTGTCTTATGGCCCATGCAAGGGTCAGTAAATCAATTACACATTCTAATAAAGAAGCAGACACATCTCTCTCAGCCTGTCACCACTGATATATTACACATACTATGAGCAAGATTGTGCGCGTGTGTATATGTGTGTGTTAACGCTCCACTGAGGCCTTTCAGACTCCCACACCACAGTACGGACTGTGATGGAATTATACTGAATAATAATGACAATAACTACCAACCTAAATCACTTCAATGCCATCAAACTGTAATCTAACATCTGCTCATTGTTTATTCTACCGTTATAAATCATCTTTAATTAGTGCTGAGAAATGATGTACATTTCATGTGTTCATTTAGACAAATTTCATCTACGCAAGCGTGTAAACCAACTGCTTCTCATTTTCTCACCACATCATTATTTGTAATTACACCATGATAGTTTCAATAGTAGGCCTCTAACAAGACTGAGTTACTAACAGGCAGCTGATAATCCATCCAAGACTACTCAAATTATGATACATAGGCCTTTTTAGAAAATAAAAAATACTGTGTTCTACACCTGTATTGTTTGGTTTGATTAAATCAAACTCAAGTTCGTTTCCCCCCTTGGTGCAGATCTTTTAGGCAGGTGTGAATTTATACAGCAATCGCACTCGGAAGCGGACCAAACAACTGTACCGAGAACCAGCTGAAGAGATGGTCTCGGTCCAGTTCCAAACGAACTCTGGTACAGCGCACATAAGAGCATACTCTCTCCGCCAGAACCGTCTTGCAGCACTTCGTCTTCGCAAAATCACGGAGGAGCGGAAGCAAAAAATAAGAGAGCAACGACAGTGAAGGACGAGAGAGGACCAGGCCTGGACTTTTATGTTATGTTTATGCGTGTGCGGCAGTCGTCCTTGAGGGACTGCAGTTTTTACTTTCGTTTTGTGTTTGTTTTATTATCAAATTATGTTTGCCGGTTCCCACCTCCTTCCTCCCATAACAACATACTTCGTTACAATGACATTGTATATGACATATCATATGAAGCTCATAAGTTTCTTCAAATTACGTTAGTAGCTGAAAACACCAAATCAGTAAAATAATAAAAATTTCAATACGAAAGATCTCCATGATTAGCCTGTTTTTGCACTTCCTGCTTTTCCCTGCTGGAGAAGTTCTGTCCAATGAATGGATGACCTTAGTACACGTGTGGTTTTGTTTAAAAATTCACTTTCGGAAAAGTAGCAATTCTTTTTGGAAAAGTAGCGATTCTATTTAGGAAAAGTAGCGATTCATTTTAACGAAAAGTAGCGATTCTATTTAGGAAAAGTAGCGATTTGTTTTAAGGAAAAGCAGGTATTCTTTTTAGGAAAAGTAGTGATTCACTGTAATAGAAGTATCGATTCACTTAAAGAAAAGTATCGATTCACTTTACCAAAAGTATCGATTCTTTTTAATAAAATTAGCGATTCATTTTGGGAAAAGTAGTGATTCTTTTTAGGAAAAGTAGCAATTCACTTTAATAGAAGTATCGATTCACTTTAGGAAAAGTAGCGATTCTTTTTAGGAAAAGTAAATTAATTTTAGGAATTTATTCTTTTTTAGCAAAGTCTTTTTAGGAAAAGTAGCGATTAATTTTAGGAAAAGTAGCGATTAATTTTAGGAAAAGCAGCGATTCTTTTTACGAAAAGTAGCGATTCACTTTACGAAAAGTAGTGATTCACTTTAAGAAAAGTATCGATTCACTTAAATAGAAGTATCGATTCACTTTAGAAAAAGTATCGATTCACTTTAGAAAAAAAAAAATAGATTCATTGTAGTAAAAGTAGCGATTCTTTTTAAGAAAAGTATCAATTCTTTTAAAGAAAAGTATCAATTCTTTTTAAGAAAAGTTTCATTTTAACTTTTTAAATATATTTTTTCAAGCTAAAATAAAAAAATATATATATAAACATTTTTATAGGCCTATCAGAAGATGTGTCTTTTGTGGAAGTATCATTTTCCAGTTTCCTGAGTTGTCAATGCTTCTTTCCAATGTTGTCCCACAGTAATATCTTGTATTTTCGAATGGATTTTAATAGAGTTGAGCAGCATATGTACAACTTAATCTCATTTAGTTATGTTTGACTGAGTCCTATCAAACTTGGGGTATGGCATGAACATTCAGTGACATCTAGACACCAACAGCAATATTTCTGGATGTCTCTAAAGTGACACGCGATATAAGTATGTAGTGTGTCTTTTAAAAGTCGAATTAAAAACAATTAAACATTAAAAATCCTTATATTCCCAACAGGTCATTGTTCAAATTCGATAAAGCCAGAAACTGAACTGTGACTAGTTAACTGCACTGATTTAAACCTGCCAGCCTTGTTAACAGTTCTCATTCTCTGTTTGCATATTTACAATCATAGCCATCGGTGAGGTCATTAACCTCTTCTGGTATCAAACTATAATAGCACCTTGGTATTGGTACACATGTTGTCAGCAACAACACTGTTTACTCAATCCATTGCTTTAGGGCACCCCCTCCCCCCCATTCTCAACTGCTGCAATTCGTATATGACTAATACGCTATGGGTCATGACTGCAATGTGGAGTAATGAGCTGCCAACCCCTGTAGACTGTGTTATCCATAAACACTCACAAGCGAAAACATGTTAGTTTACAGGTAGTGCAGCTGAGGGCAGCGGATATAGTGAGCAGGAATGAGAAATTGCGGATTTCTAGGGAACGAGAATTACAGTAAGGTCATGGAAGTCGTAATGTGCCCAGAGCTCAAATAAACTACTAACCTATTTAAATCTGAACGCTTGATGTATTACAAAAGTAAGGCTGCAGACAGCAAGGCTTAGTCCAGACAACAAGCTAAACATGTGCATTAATTTGAAAACCCATATTTTTTAGTCCAAATGTTGAGTTATTAACATCTAAAACTATAATTCATGCATCATTTATTATTAATGGACAATTCAATATGCGTTGCTTGTCAGTGATATGTTGTTTCGCTGCACATGCAGGTGAACTATATGCAGCCTTTCAGATGAAGTTGGAGGCCAGATAGCAGATACCAGAGTTGAAATTTCCCAATCTGCTTCCAAGGCCTGTCCAACCTCAATGCGTACCAGTCAATCACCCCCAGTGCTGAGTAGATTACTTTGATTGTAGTCACTTACTGATTCCAAATTGCTTGACAAAAAATTTAGTTAGTAACATCCATTACATTACACATTACTAGACTATAATCTATTTTTTGATTACTTTTAGATTACTTTTGACTTTTAGATTACTTTTGACTAACTCATTTATCACATTGATTTGAACAGGATAATCATGTACCATATTGAAATACAAGGAGAAAGAGAATATATTCCATTCTTTGTTATCAACAACATGTAGTGAATTAAATAATACATTAAAATATTGCATTAAAGTTTCCCAGACTTGGGTTCGTAATGGAACTGCAGGGGTTTGTGATTTTTAATGAAAAGTTATTAATTAAATCATACAAATTTAAAATGCAAATAAATATTTGAAAAACAATCAAAATAAAACACTACAAAAAGATTGTATACCTGCATATCACGATGTGACCATTAACCAACACCAGAGAACAGTGAACTTAATTTTATCATTAAGTATTATGATTATTGTTGACTTAATTTTATTTAACTTATTAACTTAAAATTGATAGTTTACACAAAAAAAATAAGAATAATTCTGTCATCATGATGATGAGTTGTTATTCTTCAACATATCTTCTTTTGTGTTCAGCAGAAGAAAGAAATTCATACAGGTTTGGAACAACTAGAGGGTGAGTAAAATGATGACAGAATAAAATTAGTTTGGTAAACTATCCCTTTAAAATCTCAGGGAGTACGTCCAGTCGATATGTCAAAGAGGTTGGGGAATCCCTGCATTGCATGTAAATGAAATGTGAATTTGTACATTTTAATCTGCTTGAAAGACAAAAGCCTTCCAAAGACATACATAAAATGACTCACTGAGGGATAATTCAAATAATAATTAATGTGTTTGTCAGGAGCTGATTAGATATGCAGTGTTGCAATGTTGAGAAAACACTCTATGATTTATGTAAATCCAGTGATCAGTGATAGTCACATGATTAGTGTCTGGTCTGTGTGTGCAATTACACAAACCTGGAAGATCTTCTGAACATAATCAGTAGTAGGCTTTTTTAGAAATTGAAAATGTAATAGATAAAAAAAAGTAGTAGTTGGGAGAATCAATTAATTAGGCTATGAATAATTTACTGCCAGTGTGAGAATAGCATAATCATGTAATCAATGAAAAAGTAACTGTAGTCTGATTACTTTAAAATCTAATATATTAGTATTTTCAAATGTAATATAATCTAATTACAAGTACTTAATTTTTGGAAATCTAATTATGTAATTCAGATTACATGTAATCATATAGGCTACCCAGCACTGGTCACGTGTTCTTACTCAAAATATGGCAAAAACAAAAGTCACAAACACAAAATGCTCATATTCGCTTTAAAAACAGCTGTCAAAAAAGCAAAAAAAGGTATCTTGATATATTATGCTATATAAACTTATGCTGCGTTTATGCTATGTCGTAATTATCATAATTTATAGATGACAATCCACAATGTTCTATTCTGAGCTGTTCACCAGTTCAGATTGAGAATAATGCGTTTCTATGTCATCTTTATAAATGCCAAATGAATTTGTAATCTGAGTAATCAACAGACAAAGCTACATTGCAGGTACCAGTTATTATGCAATTGCCGAATTAAAAAGCCAATATGCCTTTTTTATTGAATCTTTGCTTTTGTGCGTAATATAGCTGTTTGTGCATGTAAACGATCTGCAAAGTTACAAAGCACAAAATCCAGCATGTTAGACCTACCAAATACTATCACAAGGCCCATTCACACCAAGTGATCACTATAAATATAACTCTAATAAAGTTGTGTATATTATAAGCGCGTGCTGCAGTTATGTTGTCTGCTGCTTTAACTGCTCAAGCTCTCAAGATGGTTGGATTCTTATTGGCTGGCAATGTTTTCATCATTTATCAGCTAGAAAAAAAAAAACATTTTCAAAGTGATTCCAATATTATCGTTTCACTGTCGTTTTTTTTACCATTATGGCTGTGGTGTGGACTTTAATTGTAGTTATTGTCCTTTAGAGCGCCATTCCATTATTTTCAAGTTGGAAATGGGAAAATTCCTTGATTCTAATGTTTCTGGAACACAGCGTTATAACAGACATGAGTGGAGCGAATTAGCCATCTTTTATCGTAAAGACAAGCTGAGGTGGATAGGTCTGCGAATCCCAAGCCTTGACCTCTGCCCCGGACCCCTATCTATTTATTCGAATGTGTCAAAGTATCATAGGCAAGCGAAACACATTTATACTTGGAGTTGAAAAGGAGGGTGTAAATAATCTGCTCCAAGCAATCTGAGGGCATCTGTCACATCAATCTGAACCGGAATCGGGTGAAATGGAATAGATGGCTATGGATGGAGGATGTTTTATTCTTTTTGTTCTTGTGTTGGAGAGCGGCCTTGACTTATTATGAGATATGAGCACAGACACTTAAACGCATGCTTAAAGTGTACACACACACACACACACACACACACACACACACACACACACACATGCATTTGATACAAAATAGGATAATGTGAATATGATTAGGCAAGGGCCAAATGTAATCACAAGGATAGTCAAATCGGCATGAAGCCTATTCTAAATAATGACTTAATGTTTATGAAAATATGTTAACTGGTTTCTTTGAATGTTATAGGATAGGGGTAGAGTGTATGTGTGGTCTTCGGGTTAGGGTTAGGTGTTGAAAATTACAACAACTCCCCCCTGTCTAGAACTCGCCTGGGGAGGTTTGTAATAGGAATACTGAGGAAAAGGGCAGAGGCTGACGCATAATAGACTATACCATACTCCTGACTAAGAGATTCTCCTAAATGGGAATCGGGCCCAGAGTATAAGGCATTCAAATTAAGAGAACTCAGTTCCCAATCCATGGGGCTAATATAGGTAGGTTTAGGAGAACAACTGGTATGGAATTAGATCCATGCTGATCCAAAAATATAAAAACTAGGGCTGGGAACCAACAGGCTAAGAAAGCTAGGTTAGGGTTAGGGTAACATAAACCCTGTGTGGGAAATACCAGCAATCTTGAAGACATTGATTAGCTTGTTCAGGTGTGTTTTATTGGGGTTGGAGCTAAACTCTGCAGGAAAGAGAATTGCGGGTGCCAGAGTTGAGAACCCCTGGTCTAGGGCATGTTATAGTCCAGATTAAAATGTAAAAATGTTTAGCCTACGTTTAAAAATAAATAGCCTAATATGTCTTCAAGTATTGCGAAGTATTGTGATAACCATTGCGATTACAAAAATCTAAATGGCTGTTCAAAAAAACACTGAAGTACTGTTCAGAAACAGAAAGTACAGCACCGGGGAAACGGCTGCATTGATTTCTGCTGTTCCATGAGCACCATCTGCTGGCAGAGAGTGAATGTGTATTTTCATTCAGCGCGCCTCCACTGGTTCTGCCATGCGCTTTTCATCCATGTAGGCTAGTGTAGGCTATCTGACCGTCAAGCACATTTCGTCACTAAAGAGAACTGAATTCATGATCACATGCTTTCTGTGAGACCTGGTAAATTTGTAAAACTTTTTGCTTCAGTATCTGTAATTCAATGAATTTTATTAAAAAAAGAGTGCTCAAACTTTGATACAAAGTAACCACATTTGTTTACTAAACCAATTCAAACATCTGCAAGAGTATTACAGCCCTTGTGAATTGATGTCAAATACATGGTGTGCCTTTGTTACAATTTACCCCGCTGCTGGGGTATGCTGTACACATGCTGAGGTGAGTTGTAACATGTGATATGCTTCAAAAACAACTTCACTGAAACAATTCAAAAGAACAATACAAAACAACGTCTCGCTTTCTGTGATTGACAAAAGCTCAAATCCACTTGACTTACTGTTTGACTCATGTGTGTGTGTGTGTGTGTGTGTGTGTGTGTGTGTGTGTGTGTGTGTGTGTGTGTGTGTGTGTGTGTGTGTGTGTGTGTATATGTGTGTGTGTGTGTGTCTACTAGAAGAAACAAGAAACTTCCTTAACAGTATTTTTTTAAAGAACACTCGACTACAGTACCTATGTAAAGAACATTTTAGGTCTAACAAAAACAGTCAATGTGTGTGTGAGATTGTGTGTCTTTGTGTGAATATTCTCAATGAGAGTAACAATGGTGAAAAATCAACGTTTTTAACCCAAGAGTGCAGGCTTGGTAGGCCTAAAGACTGCATTTTACGCACACTACCTTTGGCTTTGAGAAAATGAATCCATATAGACAACACAACGTTTTGAGGTCTCAATCAACATTTCAACATTTTCTTTTGCTCTGACTGTCCTGCCCTTCTTTGAAACCTCATCAGTTCCTTTTTATTAAAACACTGGCCAGAGGGACACATCCATCTGCCTTTATTTTCCACTGTCTAGGCATTCAGTAAAATTATTCAAAAGAAACCAGCATCACATAAAGGGGTCCTATTATGCCCTTTTACGAATACTTAATTTTGTTTTTGGGGGTGTAATAGAATATGCTTTCATGCTTGATTGTTCAAAAAACACATCATTTTTTACATATTTTTAGATTCTTCTGGTGGAAGGAACCCTAGCACTCAGAATTGTCTCAATCACATCCGCTGGAAGTCCAGCATTTCTCAGCCGATCCCCCTCAGGGGCCAGACATAAAGATAGCTCGGGCTGGGGATGGAATATCGTCCCCTGTGCCTGAGACAGAAGCTCTCTCCTGTTCGGTATCGCCCACGGCGAGTCGTCGAGGAGAGACATTAATTCTGAAAACCAGACTCGGGTCGGCTTTTTGAATTTAACATCTAAATATTAACATGTTATTGTATCGTTGTTATATAGGGTATATACGGTCAGATGTAAGTAGTAGCTACTTGAGTAGATTTTTCATTGGATACTTTTTTTACTCTTACTCAACTATTAAGATTATTATTTTTACTTTTGAGTAAATATTTCTAGAAGTACTTTTACTTTTACATTAGTAAAGTTTTTGGATACTCTAACCACTTCTGTTCGTTATAGTTCTTGGAATGTGAATTCTGTTAAATAAAATATCTCCCTTTGAGCTTAGTAACCTTGCAAATCTTTTTCAACTAAAGTTGAAAAAGTTAAAAAGCATAATAGGTAGGGGCAGATACAAGAAACCCACAAATCAATGATCCATAATTCACACATAATTAACACATCATTGACATAGAACCCTTTAAGAAGTGGTACAGTTGGAGATTTGTTGATGCAATGTTCCCACGCAGAAGAAAAATACAACTGCTTTGGTGTCATGCAGTAACCCTGCCTATTTTTGATAGCTCAAGAAGCTACATAATCTGATGCAGAACAAATAACTTGTCAATGAATGCTGTATCTCTGAAGCTGCCGGAGTTTTTTGGAGCAACAAGCGGCCATGTTGTTCGGGTGAAGCTGATTTCGCCTTACGAAATGTCCCATAACCGCCGATGAAACAAGAAACTATGATGTCGTCGCAGCCCTTAGCAGCTCCACGGCCGTGGAAAAAAACACGGATTGGGATAAATATTCTATACTAAAGACATCTGTTAAAGTGTGTGTAAAAAAAGTGTATACTAAACAGAATTTAATTAAGTAAAGTGACAACGTGTTACAATGAGGCTATTGATTTTATTATTGCTTGACACAAATTTCCCGATTTCAATTACATTTTTGTGATTTGATTCCGATCTTGATTCAATATCCATTAATTTAGATAAATATTACATACAGTGTAGTATCTGTCACAGTCTTCGTCTGCACCTGTCTGTCTTAGTCTGCACTACACTTCCCAGAATCCCTTGTGTCTTCACACCTGAACTCACTCCCTCAATCATCCACCCGTTCATCGTCCTCATCATCTGTGTCACCTGTCTTCACCTTGTTAGTGTTCGTTTGTTTCTGTATTTAGTTTGCTACTCTTCAGTCTGTCTTGGTCGGTCCTTGTATATGTTACTATGTATTGAGGGTTACCCGTCTGCCTGTACCAGTTTTGTGTGAGTTATTATAGTAAATGCTTGAATTGGAACTTTGTGCCTCTGCCTGTCTTCACCCGCACCATACCCGTGACAGAAGGACCGACCAAGACAGCATGGATTTTCCAGCCGTCCACCAGATCCTTCTCCTTTCCCAGGAGGATCAGTTTCTCGAGGCCCACACACAGAGGTATTTGGACTTGGTACCTTTGGTACATTATGATGATAGCAGCCTCTGTGTGTTCTTCCGGGCAGGCCTCAACGCTGAGGCCAAAGCACGCCTGCCCGGAGATGGGCCTCGGGAGAACTTTGCTGCCTATGTGGAGTGGGTATTGTGGAATAACGGATCATCCTTCACCGTCGATGATGCCACCAGCCCCACTCCAACTCCAGAGCCCGCTGTCGTACAGCCTGCCCAGCCTGAGACGATACACGCCTGTCCAGCCAAGCCTGCATTTCACGCCAGTCAAGCCGAGCCTGCACTTCACGGCAGTCCAGCCAAGCCCGCACTTCACGCCAGATCTGCCGAGCCCAAGGCAGTATGCGTCATGCTCGCCGTACCGGTGACTGAGAGCCTCATGCCCGCAGCGGCTGTGACTGAGTGCATCATGCCTGCTGACCTTTTTTCATTTATCCCGCTTGGATCTTCCTGCACCGCTGGTCCCGTCCAGCCCAGAGCCGCCTTCGCCGCTGGTCCCGTCCAGCCCAGAGCCGCCTTCGCCGCTGGTCCCGTCCAGCCCAGAGCCGCCTTCGCCGCTGGTCCCGTCCAGCCCAGAGCCGCCTTCGCCGCTGGTCCCGTCCAGCCCAGAGCCGCCTTCGCCGCTGGTCCCGTCCAGCCCAGAGCCGCCTTCGCCGCTGGTCCCGTCCAGCCCAGAGCCGCCTTCGCCGCTGGTCCCGTCCAGCCCAGGACCGCCTTCGCCGCTGGCCCCGGTCAGCTCAGAGCCCTCTTCGCCGCTGGCCCTTTCCAGTGTTGACCTCCCCAAGAAAATTTGGGGGGGGGGCAATAAGTCCTCTGAGGGGACCGTGGAGGCCCTTCCGACATGGTCGCCATGGCCGCCCGAAGGGTCCTCACCGCCGCGGCCGCCTGAAGGGTCCTCACCGCCTGCACGTCCTGCTCCGCCCTGGCCGCCTGCACGTCCTGCTCCGCCCTGGCCGCCTGCACGTCCTGCTCCGCCCTGGCCGCCTGCACGTCCTGCTCCGCCCTGGCCGCCAGCAAGGCCTGCTCCGCCCTGGAGGCTTCCTGCTCCAGATCGGCCACCCCTTCATCAGCCTCCAGGGCGCCCACCCCCCCACCCCTTTGATGTTCTACGGCGCGAGGTCGCGCCTTGTTGAAGGGGGGCGTTATGTCACAGTCTTCGTCTGCACCTGTCTGTCTTAGTCTGCACTACACTTTCCAGAATCCCTTGTGTCTTTACACCTGAACTCACTCCCTCAATTATCCACCCGTTCATCGTCCTCATCATCTGTGTCACCTGTCTTCACCTTGTTAGTGTTCGTCTGCACCTGTCTGTCTTAGTCTGCACTACACTTCCCAGAATCCCTTGTCTTCACACCTGAACTCACTCCCTCAATTATCCACCCGTTCATCGTCCTCATCATCTGTGTCACCTGTCTTCACCTTGTTAGTGTTCGTTTGTTTCTGCATTTAGTTTGCTACTCTTCAGTCTGTCTTGGTCGGTCCTTGTATATGTTACTATGTATTGAGGGTTACCCGTCTGCCTGTACCAGTTTTGTGTGAGTTATTATAGTAAATGCTTGAATTGGAACTTTGTGCCTTTGCCTGTCTTCACCCGCACCATACCCGTGACAGTATCAGGTTAACTACTGGGGTAGGAACCTTGTGTAGGGGGTTGTTGAAGGGTGGGATCATTAAAGCCGTGGGTTCAATGAACGTACTGTGTGATCCTTGTGTCGCGCCTCCTATAAAGGTTATGGTGTGTACCTATAAACCACATAACATACAGTAGATATAGGCCTACATGTTAACAATTTTTCTCAAGAAAAACTCACCTAATGCTGTAAACATACAGAAAGCGTCTGCTGGTATTATTATTAAAGGTTAAAAATAATAACTCAAATTAAATATGATGCGTTTTTTATACGTAATTTTATTTTAATGATATAGCCTAAATCAAATTATAATAAATATGTAAAATAGTGCACATATTTAGCAAAATACTCCTCCCTATAGCTAATTTTTCTCGCCAACTAACGTGCTATGATCTTTAAAGGGCTTTCCTGAGGTAATAGCATTAAATAGCCTATTTTTATCCAGCTGTTTCATTGATAAGTTTTAATGTATCTTTCAACATAGGCCTGCCTACCTATTGTTGATTCGTGTTTATATACTATTAACTAGTAGTAGAGTAAAAGATGATCGGTTCACCTGCCGCTTGAACTGAGGCACTACAGCGATCTGTCAGGTGCCACGTATCCAGCAGCCATATCACCCTGTAGCCCAAGACTGGTTGCCCACTGAAGCTAAGCAGGACTGAGCCTGGTTAGTACCTGGATAGGAGACCTCCTGAGAAAACCAGGTTGCTGCTGGAAGAGGTGTTAGTGTGGCCAGCAGGGGGCGCTCACCCTGTGGTCTGTGTGGGTCCTAACGCCCCAGTATAGTGACGGGGACACTATACTGTCAAAGAGCACCGTGCTTCGGATGAGACGTTAAACCGAGGTCCTGACTCTCTGTGGTCATTAAAAATCCCATGGCACTTCTCGTAAAGAGTAGGGGTTTAACCCCGGTGCCCTGGCCACATTCCACCCATTGGCCCCTACCAATCATGGCCTCCTAATAATCCCCATCCACTGAATTGGCTCTATCAATATCTCTCCTCTCCACCTGTATCTGGTGTGTGGTGAGTGCACTGGCGCCATTGTACTGTGGCTGCCGTCGCATCATCCAAGTGGATGCTGCACACTGGTGGTGGTTTAGGAGAGACCCCGACATGATTGTAAAGCGATTTGGATCTGGTTAGTACCTGGATGGGAGACTCCTGGGAAATCCAGGTTGCTGCAGGTAGAGGTGTTAGTGAGGCCAGCAGGGGGCGCTCACCCTGTGGTCTGTGTGGGTCCTAACACCCCAGTGTAGTGACGGGGGCACTATACTGCCAAAGAGCGCCGTCCTTCGGATGAGACGTTAAACCGAGGTGCTGACTCTCTGTGGTCATTAAAAATCACAGGATATCCTTTGAAAAAGAGTAGGGGTGTAACCCCGGCATCCTGGCCAAATTTGCCCCTTGGCCTCTGTCCATCATGGCCTCCTAATCATCCCCATATACGCACAACCGGCACATCCGGGAACTTAACTGTAAATTTTGTAACCGCCCCTTTTTTGGGGAAAACAAACCATATTCCCCATAGACTTCAATACAAAATAGCGCTACAAAACAACGTCCGTACACAGCCGGCAGACGTGTATAACTTAAGAAATCACTTAGATGAAATATGTCGAGTAGTTATATGTCCACCCTGCCTTCCATAGAGCGTGAACGATACATTTATAAACTTTATTTGGCCAACTTAAAAACATGTCCCTTCATTCTACCAGCGCCAAATTGGTCCAACAACCCCACCCAGTGGTCAGAAGTGTCTTACCCGGACATTTACTCGTACCTCATCGAGTCACCAGGTAGCCAGTGAATGATTTTACTTTGGTTTTAAGAAGTAAACATCTTTAAATGTATATATTATGTCTTTATGTTTAGTGAGTGCACTTTTCTGTCCATCCATACTAGCCTGATTTAGCTTTCGATAGCATCATCCGTAATTCATGATATTTTCATAAAAAGCAAGATATGGATGATGATGGCAGGCAGAGATGGGCATAAATACATGGAAATGTATTTAAAATAAAAATACTGATGTGAAATGTTGTCCGCAAACATAAGTGTGTGGAGATACAGGATCCCACAGCCTCCTGTTGCTGTCTTCTTGGCGTATTGCCTGCAGCCATAATTGCCTTCTGTCCGGATGTTTCGCTTTACATGGCAAAGGAATACATTTTAATTTGGGGTTTTAACAAATGTTATTGGTGCACCCAACCACACAACAACTCTTTGGCATGTTTTTAAGGGTTAATATCATAGACTGTAAAGGTTAATACACGTCTTCAGTCCGATACTGTGTGGCGCTCGCCGGTTTGTTTTCCCCTAAAAGTGGGCGTGAACCTTTTCAGAGACGTTCTATGACGCTACACCGGTTTTGCGTATACTGATTGGCTTCATCACTGTCTCCTCTTCACCAGTAAGCTGGTGTGTGTTGGGCGTTCTGGCGCAATATGGCTGCCGTCGCATCATCCAAGTGGATGCTGCACATTGGTGGTGGTTGAGGAGATCCCCCCCCCTTCTATAAAAAGGGCTTTGAGGTCTCAGAAAAAGCGCTATATAAATGTAACAAATTATTATAATTATTATTAATGACGTCACCACCAGCATGCCATATCACCCTGTAGCCCAAGACTGGTTGCCCACTGAAGCTAAGCAGGGCTGAGCCTGGTTAGTACTTGAATGGGAGACCTTCTGGGAAAAACCAGGTTGCAGCTAGAAGAGGTTTTCGTGAGGCCAGCAGGGGGCGCTCACCCGGTGGTCTAACGCCCCAGTGTAGTGACGGGGACACTATACTGTCAAAGAGCACCGTCCTTCAGATGAGACATTAAACCGAGGTCCTGACTCTCTGTGGTCACAAAAAATCCCAGAATGTCTTTCGAAATAGTAGGGGTGTAACCCCGGCATCCTGGCCAAATTTGCCCAGTGGCCTCTGTCCATCATGGCCTCCTAATCATCCCCATATACAGTATATGCATACTAATTGGCTTCATCACTCTGTCTCCTCTCCACCAATAAGCTGGTGTGTGGTTGGCGTTCTGGCGCAATATGGCTGCCGTCGCATCATCCAGGTGGATGCTGTACATTGGCGGTGGTTGAGGAGATTCCCCCTTCCATCTAAAGCGCTTTGAGTGTCGAGAAAAGCGCTATATAAATGTAATGAATTATTATTATTATTACCACACCTGACCGACTAGTTCCACACATTCAGGATTTTTCAGCTTGACTGGCAGGGAAAAGTATTTTCTTGAAAGTGGACCTTATTTGATAATACCATCAGGTGCCAGTCTATCATGAGGACATCCCAGTGATAACTCCATTTAGAATTTTTGTGGATGCCTTTTGGACTCATGAAGTCATAGCACAAACCTTTCAGACCATGATGGACTCAATCCTACTAGACCTTTGTGTACTTGGATAACATTATAGTTTCCTGTGCCTCCAGGAAAGAGCACCTAGCTCATCTGCAATTGCGGTTCGGGTGCGTGCTGTACACAAACAGTTGGTAGATGGTGTTTGGCAACACCTTGCATTTTTCAGTCGGCAGTTTTGCTCATTTGAGCAGAACAGCTCAATTGACAGAGAGTTGCTCGCACTGTACCTGGCAGTAAGACACTTTTGTTTATTTTTGGAAGGATGTGTTTTCACAGCGTTTGTGGATCATAAACCCTTGGTTCATGCTATATCTAAAGTTTCTGAGCCCTGGTCATCAATGACAATAACGACACCTGGCCTTCATAACAGAGATCATGATGGATATCAAGCACATAGACGGAAAAAGCAACATCGTGGACGATTTCCAGGGCCACTGTGCAAGCAGTATGAGTATGGATTTTGTCCAGTTAGCAGCTGACCAGCAATCCGACCCCGAGGTGGAGGTTTACAAAACAGCTATCTCAAGTTTGAAAATAGCTGGTGTCCTCTTTACGGAGGTAGGAGTTACGATGATGTGTGATGTCTCCGAAAGCCACCCTTGTACTCGTCTCATCAAAGTTTGTGTGGAATGGATTGAAAAAGTATGTTCGAAACTGGGTTTCAGCGTGTGTGTCATGTCAGCGGGCTAAAGTGAAAAGACACATCAAAGCGCCACTGGAAACTTTTATGGTACCAGAGTGATGTTTTGACCATGTTAACATCAACCTGGTGGGTCCACTGTTCCCCTCCCTGGGGTTTACTCACCTTCTAACTGATGTGGATCGAACCACCAGGTGGCCGGAAGCAGTACCATTGGCCTCAACAACAATGGTGGAGGTAGTACAGGCTTTCATCGACAGTTGGGTTACGCATTTCGGCGCACCATCAGACATATCTCCGGACTGCGGCCCTCAATGAACATCTGAGTTGTGGACAGAGGTGGCTCGAAATCCTAGGTGTGCAGCTTCACCATACTACGGCCTTCCACCCTCGGGTCAATGGCCTTTGTTAATGCTTTCATCACTCTCTCAAAACTGCACCGAGGGCCAGTCTGACGGATGACAGATGGATTGAGCGGCTACCCTGGGTACTGCTGGGCCTGGGAACAGCTCCCAAGGAGGATCTACAAACTTCCTTGGCAGAGTTGGTGTACAGTCAGACTCTGCGTGTCCCGGGAGATTTCATTCCAGGCAACACAAAGCCCTGTGCCCGGTTGCATAAAGCACCTTAAGTTTTTCCCTTAAGGATGACACTTAAGGGGCGATTTCCCCTTACCTAAGAGAATAATTTAAGGGTGTTGCATATAATCTCTTAAACGATTCTCTTAAAGGGAAACATTTAAGTGTTTCACGACAGCGATCCTGGATTCACGTTATAAAAGTCTGTTGTTGCCATAGATACGCAAAACACTAACACTAGCGGGAAAGAGACCCCGCAACCCGGTGAACCTCTCTGCTGACAGACGATTTATGAACGTGGAAAACATCTCCCACTATCGTCTAAAAACTCCCAGTTGCAAAAAAACGCAGTGCTATAAGTTGTAACACCGCAGGTAAAGAGTGGTTGCGATGTGTGACACGGTCAAGCTCGCCGTCTAGTTTGTTAGTGATGTCAAATATTGTGCGTCGATCAAAACGGTATTCTTGCAACAATTTTTCATCGCTAAGATGGTCCAAAGGGTTCTCCCTATCCCTAAATATTCTTCTTGGCACATAATGATCTTCAGCTGGTTCCATAAATTCAGCCATGTCGTCTTATTTTTTGTCCGCGTTACTCTTAAGGTTACGATTTCCAAACCTTATGTTATACTTAGGGAAATGACCGTTAAGGGGTTTTATGCAACACTTAACGCTTTTTAAGGGATTCATTAAGTGAAAAAAACAGCATTTAAGGGAAATTCTAAGTGTTTATGAAGTTTCACTTAAAAAAAACATTAAGTAACACTTAAGGGTATTTTTCTGCAACACCCTTAGGTTTAAGGGAAACATAAGGGCGAACTTAAGGGAAAATTTCTCTCAATTTTCAGGTGTTTTATGCAACCGGGCACTGGAGTCTACCTTCTGAATGCTCTGCCCTCTTAGATAGAATTTATACTTTCAAACCCACTCCTACCTATAAGCATGGATTGATGCTAGCTTGGATGCCCAAAGGCTCTCAAAGACAAAGTATCTCTACGGCTGAGTTTGTTTTTATCCATCATGATCCTGGCGCTGGTTCTTAGGAGGGGTCGTCCAGCCACCAACAATGGGACAAACCCCAGGGAGAAATCTCAGACTGTTAAGGAGGTTTAACCTGCCGCAGTCTCACGTTACTGCACTTGTTCAGGAAAACAAGCTTTCTGTAAAAATACAGGAAGTAACGTCGTATGAATGTATATACGCATATGTGTGTATTAATATTAAAAATAATTATAATAATAATAATAATTATTATTATTATCATCATTATTATTTTTAGAAGTCAATAATGACAATGCAAAAATTATTGTATAGGCTTGACTGTTTAACGTAACACAAAATATATATTTCCATGGATAGATTATGCCTATAGAAATAATAACACAATCAAACAGAGAGTTTAGCTAAGACTATTTATGAGTTATAATAAATCATACACAATAAATAATAATATAAAAGAAGCCAGTAAATGACAGTGATTATTAAAAGCAATAAATAGTTTACTCAGTAAACAGAGTTCTCAATATGTTTGTTTTTTTTAGCTGTAGAGATCCCTTGCAAGGTTTAATTTTTTTAATTAACAAGACTACACCTGAGAGAAAGTTTAACATTTAGAATTTGCATTTATTCAGAAAACATGACACTCCATTTGTAGTCAGACTGTCAGATCTGCTAGAGGGAGATCATTCACTGTCAGACTCGTCTTGTGTCTGTACGATGTCTCGTGGGGCAGCATACTGTGCCATGTTAGGCAATCCTGATGCTACACAACAGCTCACAGCACTGCGGGAAACGGCCATTTCGTTTGCATCAAACCTGTATAGAGAACAGATGCAGTGAATTCAATGAAATATAGCCTGCATTAGACTTATAGACTTATATCTAATGCAGTGTGAAATGATCTGTGAGATTTAGTGTTTGTGGAAGTTACCATTCATCTGTCTTCTCATCGTAGCACTCCACATCAGAGGTGGTGCTGAATCCATTAAAGCCTCCGACAGCAAACAACTGACCATTAACTACCTGGAATTTGAGGAAAGGAAAAAGGAAAATAATGTACAGCTAAAGTCTTTAACGTGACATGAATACATTGTATAGATACAACACTTCAATTAAACATAGTAGAATTTTTTGACTCTTTGAATTAGGTGGATGTTTCTATAGTCAAACACATTCAATAATCCTTCAATAATTTTAGGGGGCAACTTTCCACTTAATGTCAATATGGGATCAAAACAAATTTTTTCCTGCATATTCATTATCATCAAATCATAGTTTCACCAGATACAGATTTTAACTGTCCACATCTCACCTCAATGCCAAAGTTGCTGCGTGGGATGTACATTGATGCAACATCACTCCAGATGTTAGTCAGCGGATTGTAGGCCTCCACACTCCGCAAACGATTGGCACCATCAAAACCACCAACCTTTAAATAAATACACTTTTTATTTATGTATTCTGTGCATTTGTATATATGCACATCAATGCATACATTTACAGAAGTCCAACCTTTAAACTGTGATTGTTCCATATTTCTGTATTTGTGTCATGGTTATCATAGTTAATTAAAACTATTAGACTGATATGTGTGTTTAATACTCACAGCATACACTAGATCTGCATAAGCGATCACACCAACACCACTGCGGCGGCTACTCATGGGAGCGATGAGAGTCCACTGGTTTGTTTCAGGATTGAAGCTCTCAGCAGAGAAGAGACACTCGATCCCAGTAAAACCACCACAGATATAAATCTGACAAACACAAAAAAACATGCATGATGTTTGTGCAAAATCATCACAGATTGATCATAACAGCAGTGTTTAAAACACTGTTAATTAAATGATATTCCTTTTCATATTTACACTATTCCTTATGCCATATCTCCATTTCACCTTTCCTTCATGCTTTACAGGCATTGAGAGTCTCCAGCAGAAGAGTGTGGAATCATGGGTAAGTGCTCTTACCCTGCCCTGCAGTGAGGTGGCGCTAGAGTCACTCCTCCGTTCATTCATGGGTGCCATCATTGTCCACTGATTGGTGTTTGGATCGTAGCGCTCTACTGTTTTAAGCCGTTGGTGTCCATCAAAACCACCAATGGCATAAATGAGCCCGTCCAGAACAGCAACACTAATATAGCATCTGCGTTCATACATGGGGGCCACCTACAACACACCAAATACATCAGTGTGCGAACACACATCAATACACCATCTCAATAGTTCTATCAGTTGCAAATAGGCACAATGGTATTTTTTTACACAGTAATGATGGTAACTCTGGTGTATTATTATATTATATTATATTATATTATATTATATTATATTATATTATATTATATTATATTATATTATATTATTAACCTAAAACAATTGCTGGAACACAAACAAAAATGTATCATGATTTTACCATGTAATAGGGTAATACAGTGGTGTTCTTTGAAGTAATGTGGAGTACAGCACATCATTCAGCACTTTGGTCCATATCAAAGTACAATCCGGTACCCTCACTGTCCCACAATACTGTTTAGTGAAGGAAGCTACATTAAAGTTACATGTTGACCCACAGCATTACTCACCTCTTGCCAAGTCTGAGTGATAAGATTGAATTTCCTCACGCTGTTGAAATACTCCACACCATCATAACCACCAATACAGTAGACAAACTCATCCAGGACTGCTGTACCATGATAGGCTCTGGAACGCTCATCCTCTTGAGTCACACTAACCCAGCAGTCTGCCTTCGCATCATATGCCTCAATCTCATTGGTGGGATTGCCGCCGCTCCATCCTCCGATGGCCAATAGGATTGATGAGGGCAGACGTGGGCGTGTCAGTTGATGCATTAGTTCTGAGTTGGTGGATTCATCCATGTTGAGGTCAAACAAAGTCTTCATTGCCTTGATGATAACAGGCATGCAGGCTTCATTCTCCATCACTAGTGCATTGCACTTTACATTATTGATGAAGTAGGCTGATGTTATCAATCCCAATCGAACCTGAAGCACAAGAGAGAGTTTAGACTTTCAGAGACTGTTGCAAGACTGTTAATAAGCAGTTATATGGTGTTCAAAAATGGAAAATGATTTCCAAAATTACTCAAGATATTGTCTTGTTTTCTGAAAAATTTATCAAAATGAAGTGAGTTAATGCTTAAAAGTGGAAGTGGAAGAAAAATAAATTCGTTTGACATTTGAATTAAGATTATTTTCCTTACTCCATGCCAGGATTATGGTGGTTAAACTAAAACTTTAAAATCAACTTTCAATAAAATAAAATATTTTAAAACATTTTTTAAATATATTAAAAAACTTAAACTAGTTGTCAAGGCACCGTTTTTCATTTTAATTTAGTCTGGTGTATACTAAAATCACTAAAATTTAAATAAAGTTAGTACATTTTATACACATTTAAACAAAAAAAGTAATAATATAAATGACAAAACCACAAAACAAAATGACAAAAAATTAAATGATAGCAGAAAATGTATCTTGATTTAAGAGTTTAAGATATTTGTAATGAAAAACAAGACATAAATCTGTTCTACCTTTGGCAGAAGCACGGCAATGTGTTGCCTCCTGTTTTCTGGTGCATGATTAATCCAGTGGAGGACGGCTTCAAAAACCACCTCCTCCTGTTTAACATTCAGCTCATCCTCATCAATGATCTCCTCAAGCTGTTCCAGGGAGAGCTCCAGGAACTCCTCAGATACGTCCAGAACCTCCTCAAAGTGCTGCAGGATGTAGTGCTTTGCTTTACAGTGGAGCTTTGAGCAGGAGTAAAAGTCCTCTGTAAACTTGCAGATGCCAATGCAGTTCTCGGGGCATAAATGTGACTCCAGGAACTGACAGCAGGCATCTACAAGACCTGAGACTAAGATCATTTCAGCCGCCACCAAGAGCTCCACCACATTCTCTTGAGTAATGAGCACAGATCTTGTGTACGCATACTGGATAATAAGAGGCATGATGTCTTGGGATATTCCTGGAATTTCACAGAAATGTTGTGCTGGGCTGCTCCAGTTGTTGGAGAAAAGAGCCCTGTGAACAAATATGACAAACAATTAGGCATTATTAATGAGCATTAATAAAATAACTTTTAGTTATTTACAATTTAATTTCAGCCAAATTTTCTCATGTAAGGAATCCAATTAGTTTCACCATTCATTGCCACTTCAATTCCATAAAAATGAAGAATCAAATTTCAGGAAAGCGTTTTTCTAGATACCGTAGTTACATTCTTTGTTCTGCCAATACACTCATTCATTTTCAAGGGTTTATATATTTGGGCAGCTTAGGCAGTTTCAACACTATAATGTTGGCAGTGGAAATTATGTATAATTACAATCATTTCTAGGTAATTTGCGCACAATTGCAGTTCAAATGCTTCTTCTCACCTAAAGTAGGTGCTGCAGCCACACATAATGATCTTGTGCACTTCAAATTCTCTGTCATTTGACTTGATGATCATGTCAGTGTGTTCGCCCAGTAAACGTGCTTCATCAAACACGTCAAAGGCTGTGGCTCTTATGTTCTCCATGTTCTCTCAGGACTGTAAATGTATTCAGTCTTCTCACCTCAAACTCTGATTAAAGTCACCTCAGGATTTTGTCTTTGTGAGGAGTTTTGCTCTGGACAGTTCAATAGAATGTCTTTGTGACATCATAGTTGTAGAGCTTGAAGAAATGTTTTCAGTTTGTGTCTTGGCCACATAATTATTATAGAGTATTCCTTTTGCATAAAACATCTTCACAGTCACAAAGATATTAAAACAAAATGTATAAAAAAATATTGAACTCAGAGACAAATATATTAAATAAAGCATGGGATAGTTATTTGAATATGCAATCATCCATTTTGATTGCACAAAATACTAGTGAGTTTTTGACAGTAGGACAGATTTTTCTTGCATGGTGTGACTGTGACCCCAAACAAGTTTAACAGAGGCCTGTATGAAGAGGATTGTTCTTCACAGATGTCATATTCCCATTCCATTTCAAGGTTACGCAGCATTAGGCCACATCCTAAGTGCAATGTCTGGCTTTTATTGGTTAAATCTGTACATTTAGAATTACTGCCATTATAAGTAAAATTACAAATAATTGACCAAGCTGACTTTTCTTTTTTTTTTCTTTTTTTTCTTACAATATTTATAACTGGAAATATTCACCAAACTTTGAACAGTAACAAACACACTAAGACTGTATCTGAAATTGTCCCTTATACCAGCAGTTCTCAACTGGATTGGCCATGGGACCCACATTTTCCCATGGACATGAAGCCGTGACCCAATTATTATTATTATTTTATTTTTTTGGGAATTTGACCTAATATATGTGTCCGGAGACGGTGGTGTCCGTACCCATGCCGGAGACGGTGGTGTCCGTGACGGAGACAGAGGTGTCCGGAGACGATGGTGTCCGTGCCAGAGACGGTGGTGTGCGTGCCGGAGACAGTGGTGTCCGGAGACGATAGTGTCCGTGCCAGAGACGGTAGTGTCCGTGCTGGAGACAGTGGTGTCCGGAGACGATAGTGTCCATGCCAGAGACGGTAGTGTCCGTGCTGGAGACGGTAGTGTCCGGTGGTGTCCGTGCCGGAGACGGTAGTGTCCGGTAGTGTCCGTGCTGGAGACGGTAGTGTCCGGTGGTGTCCGTGCCGGAGACGGTAGTGTCCGGTGGTGTCCGTGCCGGAGACGGTAGTGTCCGTGCTGGAGACAGTGGTGTCCGGAGACGATAGTGTCCATGCCAGAGACGGTAGTGTCCGTGCTGGAGACGGTAGTGTCCGGTGGTGTCCGTGCCGGAGACGGTAGTGTCCGGTGGTGTCCGTGCCGGAGACGGTGGTGTCCGGTGGTGTCCGTGTCCTTGCTGGAAACGGTGGTTTCCGTGCACGTGCCGGAGACGGTGGTGTCCGTGCACGTGCCAGAGACGGTGATGTCCGGTGGTGTCAGTGCCGGAGATAGCGGTGTCCGTGCCGGAGACGTTGATGTCCGTGTCTGTGTCCGTGCCGGAGACAGTGGTGTCCGTATCTGTATCCGTGCCGGAGCCGGTGGTGTCCAGTGGTGCCCGTGCCGGAGACGGTGGCGTCCGTGCCAGAGACGATAGTGTCCGTGCGGTAGACGGCGGTGTCCGTGCCGGAGATGGTGGTGTCAGTGCTGGAGATGGTGGTGTCCGTGCCAGGAGTTGGTGGTGTCCGACGATGTTCGTGTCTGTGCCGGAGACGGTGGTGTCCTTGCCAGAGACGACGGTGTCCGTGCCGGAGATGGTGGTGTCAGTGCTGGAGATGGTGGTGTCCGTGCCGGAGATGGTGGTGTCCGTGCCGGAGATGGTGGTGTCCGTGCCGGAGATGGTGGTGTCCGTGCCGGAGATGGTGGTGTCCGTGCCGGAGATGGTGGTGTCCGTGCCGGAGATGGTGGTGTCAGTGCTGGAGATGGTGGTGTCCGTGCCGGAGTTGGTGGTGTCCGACGGTGTTCGTGTATGTGCTGGAGACGGTGGTGTCCTTGCCAGAGACGACGGTGTCCGTGCCGGAGATGGTGGTGTCAGTGCTGGAGATGGTGGTGTCCGTGCCGGAGTTGGTGGTATCCGACGGTGTCCGTGTCTGTGCTGGAGACGGTGGTGTGCTTGCCAGAGACGACGGTGTCCGTGCCGGAGATGGTGGTGTCAGTGCTGGAGATGGTTGTGTCCGTGCCGGAGATGGTGGTGTCCGTGCCGGAGATGGTGGTGTCCGTGCCGGAGATGGTGGTGTCCGACGGTGTCTGTGTCTGTGCTGGAAACGGTGGTGACCGTACCGGAGAGGTTTAATTTTTTTAATGAACAACACTACACCTGAGAGAAAGTTTAACATTTAGAATACAGCCTCTTTTTTGAATGCATTTATTCAGAAAACAGGACACTCCATTTGTAGTCAGACTGTCAGATCTGCTAGAGGGAGATCATTCACTGTCAGACTCGTCTTGTGTCTGTACGATGTCTCGTGGGGCAGCATACTGTGCCATGTTAGGCAATCCTGATGCTACACAACAGGTCAGAGCACTGCGGGAAATGGCCATTTCATTTGCATCAAACCTGTTTAACAGATACGAGGAATGCAATGAAATATAGGCTGTATTAGACTTATAGACTTACACTTATAAAAGGCAGTATGAAATGATCTGTGAGATTTAGTGTTTGTGGAAGTTACCATTCATCTGTCTTCTCATCGTAGCACTCCACATCAGAGGTGGTGCTGAATCCATTAAAGCCTCCGACAGCAAACAACTGATCATTAACTACCTGGAATTTGAGGAAAGGAAAAAGGAAAATAAATAATGTACAGCTAAAGTCTTAAACGTGACATGAATAAATCTTATAGATACAACACTTCAATTAAACATAGTATATTTTTTTGGCTCTTTGAATTAGGTGGATGTTTTTATAGTCAAACACATTGATCTTTGAAGCCTTCAATAATTTTAGCGTGCAACTTTCCACTTATTGTCAATATGGGACCAAACATTTTTTTTTTCCTGCATACTCATTATCATCAAATCATTAATGTAATGTTATTTCATAGTTTCACCAGATACAGATTTTAACTGTCCACATCTCACCTCAATGCCAAAGTTGCTGCGTGGGTTGTACATTGATGCAACATCACTCCAGATGTTAGTCAGCGGATTGTAGGCCTCCGCACTCCGCAAACGACTGGCACCATCAAAACCACCAACCTTTAAATAAATACACTTTTTATTTATGTATTCTGTGCATTTGTATATATGCACATCAATGCATACATTTACAGAAGTCCAACCTTTAAACTGTGATTGTTCCATATTTCTGTATTTGTGTCATGGTTATCATAGTTAATTAAAACTATTAGACTGATATGTGTGTTTAATACTCACAGCATACACTAGATCTGCATAAGCGATCACACCAACACCACTGCGGCGGCTACTCATGGGAGCGATGAGAGTCCACTGGTTTGTTTCAGGATTGAAGCTCTCAGCAGAGAAGAGACACTCGATCCCAGTAAAACCACCACAGATATAAATCTGACAAACACAAAAAAACATAAATGATGTTTGTGCAAAATCATCACAGATTGATCAGAAAAGCAGTGTTTAAAACACTGTTAATTAAATGATATTCCTTTTCATATTTACACTATTCCTTATGCCATATCTCCATTTCACATTTCCTTCGTGCTTTACAGGCATTGAGAGTCTCCAGCAGAAGAGTGTGGAATCATGGGTAAGTGCTCTTACCCTGCCCTGCAGTGAGGTGGCGCTAGAGTCACTCCTCCGTTCATTCATGGGTGCCATCATTGTCCACTGATTGGTGTTTGGATCGTAGCGCTCTACTGTTTTAAGCCGTTGGTGTCCATCAAAACCACCAATGGCATAAATGAGCCCGTCCAGAACAGCAACACTAATATAGCATCTGCGTTCATACATGGGGGCCACCTACAACACACCAAATACATCAGTGTGCGAACACACATCAATACACCATCTCAATAGTTCTGTCCTATCAGTTGCAAATAAGTACAATGTTATTACTATTATTATTTTTATTAATTATATTTTTTGTCACAATCATGATGGTAACTCTGATGTATTATATTATATTATATTATATTATATTATATTATATTATATTATATTATATTATATTATATTATATTATATTATACAAAGCTACAACAATTGCTGAAACACAAACAAAAATGTATTTGTAAAGGAAGCTACATTAAAGTTACATGTTGACCCACAGCATTACTCACCTCTTGCCAAGTCTGAGTGATAAGATTGAATTTCCTCACGCTGTTGAAATACTCCACACCATCATAACCACCAATACAGTAGACAAACTCATCCAGGACTGCTGTACCATGATAGGCTCTGGAACGCTCATCCTCTTGAGTCACACTAACCCAGCAGTCTGCCTTCGCATCAAATGCCTCAATCTCATTGGTGGGATTGCCGCCGCTCCATCCTCCGATGGCCAATAGGATTGATGAGGGCAGACGTGGGCGTGTCAGTTGATGCATTAGTTCTGAGTTGGTGGATTCATCCATGTTGAGGTCAAACAAAGTCTTCATTGCCTTGATGATAACAGGCATGCAGGCTTCATTCTCCATCACTAGTGCATTGCACTTTACATTATTGATGAAGTAGGCTGATGTTATCAATCCCAATCGAACCTGAAGCACAAGAGAGAGTTTAGACTTTTAGAGACTGTTGCAAGACTGTTACTAAGCAGTTATATGGTGTTCAAAAATGGAAAATGATTTCCAAAATTACTCAAGATATTTTCTTGTTTTCTGAAAAATGTATCAAAATGAAGTGAGTTAATGCTTAAAAGTGGAAGTGGAAGAAAAATAAATTTGTTTGACATTTGAATTAAGATTATTTTCCTTACTCCATGCCAGGATTGTGGTGGTTAAACTAAAACTCTAAAATCAAATTTAAATAAAATAAAATATTTAAAAAAAAATTTTAAATATATTAAAAACTTAAACTAGTTGTCAAGGCACCGTTTTTCATTTTAATTTAGTCTGGTGTATACTAAAATAACTAAAATTGAAATAAAGTTAGTACATTTTAGACACATTTAAACAAAAAAGTAATAATATAAATGAAAAAAACACAAAACAAAATGACAAAATATTTAATTATAGCAGAAAATGTATCTTGATTTAAGAGTTTAAGATATTTGTAATGAAAAACAAGACATAAATCTGTTCTACCTTTGGCAGAAGCACGGCAATGTGTTGCCTCCTGTTTTCTGGTGCATGATTAATCCAGTGGAGGACGGCTTCAAAAACCACCTCCTCCTGTTTAACATTCAGCTCATCCTCATCAATGATCTCCTCAAGCTGTTCCAGGGAGAGCTCCAGGAACTCCTCAGATACGTCCAGAACCTCCTCAAAGTGCTGCAGGATGTAGTGCTTTGCTTTACAGTGGAGCTTTGAGCAGGAGTAAACGTCCTCTGTAAACTTGCAGATGCCAATGCAGTTCTCAGGGCATAAATGTGACTCCAGGAACTGACAGCAGGCATCTACAAGACCTGAGACTAAGATCATTTCAGCCGCCACCAAGAGCTCCACCACATTCTCTTGAGTAATGAGCACAGATCTTGTGTACGCATACTGGATAATAAGAGGCATGATGTCTTGGGATATTCCTGGAATTTCACAGAAATGTTGTGCTGGGCTGCTCCAGTTGTTGGAGAAAAGAGCCCTGTGAACAAATTTGACAAATAAATAGGCATTAATAATGAGCATTAATAAAATAACTTTTAGTTATTTACAATTTAATTTCAGCCAAATTTTCTCATGTAAAGAATCCAATTAGTCTCACCATTCAATTAAAATGAAGAATTACATTTCAAGAAAGCGTTTTCCAGATACCATAGTTACATTCTTTGTTCTGCCAATACACTCATTCATTTTCAAGGGTTTATTTATTTGGGCAGCTTAGGCAGTTTCAACACTATAATGTTGGCAGTGGAAATTATGTATATAATTACAATCATTTCTAGGTAATTTGCGCACAATTGCAGTTCAAATGCTTCTTCTCACCTAAAGTAGGTGCTGCAGCCACACATGATGATCTTGTGCACTTCAAATTCTCTGTCATTTGACTTGATGATCATGTCAGTGTGTTTGCCCAGTAAACGTGCTTCATCAAACACGTCAAAGGCTGTGGCTCTTATGTTCTCCATGTTCTCTCAGGACTGTAAATGTATTCAGTCTTCTCACCTCAAACTCTGATTAAAGTCACCTCAGGATTTTGTCTTTGTGAGGAGTTTTGCTCTGGACAGTTCAATAGAATGTCTTTGTGACATCATAGTTGTAGAGTTTGAAGAAATTCTTTCAGTTTGTGTCTTGGCCACATAATTATTATAGAGTATTCCTTTTGCATAAAACATCTTCACAGTCACAAAGATATTAAAACAAAATGTATAAAAAAATATTGAACTCAGAGACAAATATATTAAATAAAGCATGGGATAGTTATTTGAATATGCAATCATCCATTTTGATTGCACAAAATACTAGTGAGTTTTTGACAGTGGGACAGATTTTTCTTGCATGGTGTGACTGTGACCCCAAACAAGTTTAACAGAGGCCTGTATGAAGAGGATTGTTCTTCACAGATGTCATATTCCCATTTCATTTCAAGGTTACGCAGCATTAGGCCACATCATGAGTGCAATGTCATGCTTTTATTGGTTAAATCTGTACATTTAGAATTACTGCCATTATAAGTAAAATTACAAATAATTGACCAAGCTGACTTTTCTTTTTTTTTTCTTTTTTTTATTACATTATTTATAACTGGAAATATTCACCAAACTTTGAACAGTAACTAACACACTAAGACTGTATCTGAAATTGTCCCTTATACCAGCAGTTCTCAACTGGATTGGCCATGGGACCCACATTTTCCCATGGACATGAAGCCGTGACCCAATTATTATTATTATTTTATTTTTTTTGGAATTTGACCTAATATATGTGTCCGGAGACGGTGGTGTCCGTGCCCATACCGGAGACGGTGGTGTCCGTGCCGGAGACAGAGGTGTCCGGAGACGATGGTGTCCGTGCTGGAGACGGTAGTGTCCGGTGGTGTCCGTGCCGGAGACGGTGGTGTCCGTGTCCTTGCTGGAAACGGTGGTTGTGGTGTCCGTGTCCTTGCTGGAAACGGTGGTTGTGGTGTCCGTGTCCTTGCTGGAAACGGTGGTTTCCGTGCACGTGCCAGAGACGGTGATGTCCGGTGGTGTCAGTGCCGGAGACGGTGGTGACCGTACCGGAGAGGTTTAATTTTTTTAATGAACAACACTACACCTGAGAGAAAGTTTAACATTTAGAATACAGCCTCTTTTTTGAATGCATTTATTCAGAAAACAGGACACTCCATTTGTAGTCAGACTGTCAGATCTGCTAGAGGGAGATCATTCACTGTCAGACTCGTCTTGTGTCTGTACGATGTCTCGTGGGGCAGCATACTGTGCCATGTTAGGCAATCCTGATGCTACACAACAGGTCAGAGCACTGCGGGAAACGGCCATTTCATTTGTATCAAACCTGTTTAACAGATACGAGGAATGCAATGAAATATAGGCTGTATTAGACTTATAGACTTACACTTATAAAAGGCAGTATGAAATGATCTGTGAGATTTAGTGTTTGTGGAAGTTACCATTCATCTGTCTTCTCATCGTAGCACTCCACATCAGAGGTGGTGCTGAATCCATTAAAGCCTCCGACAGCAAACAACTGATCATTAACTACCTGGAATTTGAGGAAAGGAAAAAGGAAAATAAATAATGTACAGCTAAAGTCTTAAACGTGACATGAATAAATCTTATAGATACAACACTTCAATTAAACATAGTATATTTTTTTGGCTCTTTGAATTAGGTGGATGTTTTTATAGTCAAACACATTGATCTTTGAAGCCTTCAATAATTTTAGCGTGCAACTTTCCACTTATTGTCAATATGGGACCAAACATTTTTTTTTTCCTGCATACTCATTATCATCAAATCATTAATGTAATGTTATTTCTTAGTTTCACCAGATACAGATTTTAACTGTCCACATCTCACCTCAATGCCAAAGTTGCTGCGTGGGTTGTACATTGATGCAACATCACTCCAGATGTTAGTCAGTGGATTGTAGGCCTCCGCACTCCGCAAACGATTGGCACCATCAAAACCACCAACCTTTAAATAAATACACTTTTTATTTATGTATTCTGTGCATTTGTATATATGCACATCAATGCATACATTTACAGAAGTCCAACCTTTAAACTGTGATTGTTCCATATTTCTGTATTTGTGTCATGGTTATCATAGTTAATTAAAACTATTAGACTGATATGTGTGTTTAATACTCACAGCATACACTAGATCTGCATAAGCGATCACACCAACACCACTGCGGCGGCTACTCATGGGAGCGATGAGAGTCCACTGGTTTGTTTCAGGGTTGAAGCTCTCAGCAGAGAAGAGACACTCGATCCCAGTAAAACCACCACAGATATAAATCTGACAAACACAAAAATAACATGCATGATGTTTGTGCAAAATCATCACAGATTGATCAGAAAAGCAGTGTTTAAAACACTGTTAATTAAATGATATTCCTTTTCATATTTACACTATTCCTTATGCCATATCTCCATTTCACATTTCCTTCGTGCTTTACAGGCATTGAGAGTCTCCAGCAGAAGAGTGTGGAATCATGGGTAAGTGCTCTTACCCTGCCCTGCAGTGAGGTGGCGCTAGAGTCACTCCTCCGTTCATTCATGGGTGCCATCATTGTCCACTGATTGGTGTTTGGATCGTAGCGCTCTACTGTTTTAAGCCGTTGGTGTCCATCAAAACCACCAATGGCATAAATGAGCCCGTCCAGAACAGCAACACTAATATAGCATCTGCGTTCATACATGGGGGCCACCTACAACACACCAAATACATCAGTGTGCGAACACACATCAATACACCATCTCATTAGTTCTGTCCTATCTGTTGCAAATAAGTACAATGTTATTACTATTATTATTTTTTTAATTATATTTTTTGTCACAATCATGATGGTAACTCTGATGTATTATATTATATTATATTATATTATATTATATTATATTATATTATATTATATTATATTATATTATATTATATTATATTATACAAAGCTACAACAATTGCTGAAACACAAACAAAAATGTATTTGTAAAGGAAGCTACATTAAAGTTACATGTTGACCCACAGCATTACTCACCTCTTGCCAAGTCTGAGTGATAAGATTGAATTTCCTCACGCTGTTGAAATACTCCACACCATCATAACCACCAATACAGTAGACAAACTCATCCAGGACTGCTGTACCATGATAGGCTCTGGAACGCTCATCCTCTTGAGTCACACTAACCCAGCAGTCTGCCTTCGCATCAAATGCCTCAATCTCATTGGTGGGATTGCCGCCGCTCCATCCTCCGATGGCCAATAGGATTGATGAGGGCAGACGTGGGCGTGTCAGTTGATGCATTAGTTCTGAGTTGGTGGATTCATCCATGTTGAGGTCAAACAAAGTCTTCATTGCCTTGATGATAACAGGCATGCAGGCTTCATTCTCCATCACTAGTGCATTGCACTTTACATTATTGATGAAGTAGGCTGATGTTATCAATCCCAATCGAACCTGAAGCACAAGAGAGAGTTTAGACTTTTAGAGACTGTTGCAAGACTGTTACTAAGCAGTTATATGGTGTTCAAAAATGGAAAATGATTTCTAAAATTACTCAAGATATTGTCTTGTTTTCTGAAAAATGTATCAAAATGAAGTGAGTTAATGCTTAAAAGTGGAAGTGGAAGAAAAATAAATTCGTTTGACATTTGAATTAAGATTATTTTCCTTACTCCATGCCAGGATTGTGGTGGTTAAACTAAAACTCTAAAATCAAATTTAAATAAAATAAAATATTTTAATTTTTTTTTTTTTAATATATTAAAAACTTAAACTAGTTGTCAAGGCACCGTTTTTCATTTTAATTTAGTCTGGTGTATACTAAAATAACTAAAATTGAAATAAAGTTAGTACATTTTAGACACATTTAAACAAAAAAGTAATAATATAAATGAAAAAAACACAAAACAAAATGACAAAATATTTAATTATAGCAGAAAATGTATCTTGATTTAAGAGTTTAAGATATTTGTAATGAAAAACAAGACATAAATCTGTTCTACCTTTGGCAGAAGCACGGCAATGTGTTGCCTCCTGTTTTCTGGTGCATGATTAATCCAGTGGAGGACGGCTTCAAAAACCACCTCCTCCTGTTTAACATTCAGCTCATCCTCATCAATGATCTCCTCAAGCTGTTCCAGGGAGAGCTCCAGGAACTCCTCAGATACGTCCAGAACCTCCTCAAAGTGCTGCAGGATGTAGTGCTTTGCTTTACAGTGGAGCTTTGAGCAGGAGTAAACGTCCTCTGTAAACTTGCAGATGCCAATGCAGTTCTCAGGGCATAAATGTGACTCCAGGAACTGACAGCAGGCATCTACAAGACCTGAGACTAAGATCATTTCAGCCGCCACCAAGAGCTCCACCACATTCTCTTGAGTAATGAGCACAGATCTTGTGTACGCATACTGGATAATAAGAGGCATGATGTCTTGGGATATTCCTGGAATTTCACAGAAATGTTGTGCTGGGCTGCTCCAGTTGTTGGAGAAAAGAGCCCTGTGAACAAATATGACAAACAATTAGGCATTATTAATGAGCATTAATAAAATAACTTTTAGTTATTTACAATTTAATTTCAGTCAAATATTCTCATGTAAAGAATCCAATTAGTTTCACCATTCATTGCCACTTCAATTCCATAAAAATGAAGAATCAAATTTCAGGAAAGCGTTTTTCTAGATACCGTAGTTACAGTCTTTGTTCTGCCAATACACTCGTTCATTTTCAAGAGTTTATATATTCGGGTAGCTTAGGCAGTTTCAACAGTATAATGTTGGCAGTGGAAATTATGTATATAATTACAATCATTTCTAGGTAATTTGCGCACAATTGCAGTTCAAATGCTTCTTCTCACCTAAAGTAGGTGCTGCAGCCACACATGATGATCTTGTGCACTTCAAATTCTCTGTCATTTGACTTGATGATCATGTCAGTGTGTTCGCCCAGTAAACGTGCTTCATCAAACACGTCAAAGGCTGTGGCTCTTATGTTCTCCATGTTCTCTCAGGACTGTAAATGTATTCAGTCTTCTCACCTCAAACTCGGATTAAAGTCACCTCAGGATTTTGTCTTTGAGAGGAGTTTTGCTCTGGACAGTTCAATAGAATGTCTTTGTGACATCATAGTTGTAGAGCTTGAAGAAATGTTTTCAGTTTGTGTCTTGGCCACATAATTATTATAGAGTATTCCTTTTGCATAAAACATCTTCACAGTCACAAAGATATTAAAACAAAATGTATAAAAAAATATTGAACTCAGAGACAAATATATTAAATAAAGCATGGGATAGTTATTTGAATATGCAATCATCCATTTTGATTGCACAAAATACTAGTGAGTTTTTGACAGTAGGACAGATTTTTCTTGCATGGTGTGACTGTGACCCCAAACAAGTTTAACAGAGGCCTGTATGAAGAGGATTGTTCTTCACAGATGTCATATTCCCATTCCATTTCAAGGTTACGCAGCATTAGGCCACATCATGAGTGCAATGTCATGCTTTTATTGGTTAAATCTGTACATTTAGAATTACTGCCATTATAAGTAAAATTACAAATAATTGACCAAGCTGACTTTTCTTTTTTTATTTTTTTTTTATTACAATATTTATAACTGGAAATATTCACCAAACTTTGAACAGTAACTAACACACTAAGGCTGTATCTGAAATTGTCCCTTATACCAGCAGTTCTCAACTGGATTGGCCATGGGACCCACATTTTCCCATGGACATGAAGCCGTGACCCAATTATTATTATTATTTTATTTTTTTTTGGAATTTGACCTAATATATGTGTCCGGAGACGGTGGTGTCCGTACCCATGCCGGAGACGGTGGTGTCCGTGCCGGAGACAGAGGTGTCCGGAGACGATGGTGTCCGTGCAAGAGACGGTGGTGTCCGTGCCGGAGACAGTGGTGTCCGGAGACGATGGTGTCCGTGCCAGAGACGGTAGTGTCCGTGCTGGAGACAGTGGTGTCCGGAGACGATAGTGTCCATGCCAGAGACGGTAGTGTCCGTGCTGGAGACGGTAGTGTCCGGTGGTGTCCGTGCCGGAGACGGTGGTGTCCGTGTCCTTGCTGGAAACGGTGGTTTCCGTGCACGTGCCGGAGACGGTGGTGTCCGTGCACGTGCCAGAGACGGTGATGTCCGGTGGTGTCAGTGCCGGAGATAGCGGTGTCCGTGCCGAGACGTTGATGTCCGTGTCTGTGTCCGTGCCGGAGACAGTGGTGTCCGTATCTGTATCCGTGCCGGAGCCGGTGGTGTCCAGTGGTGCCCGTGCCGGAGACGGTGGCGTCCGTGCCAGAGACGATAGTGTCCGTGCGGTAGACGGCGGTGTCCGTGCCGGAGATGGTGGTGTCAGTGCTGGAGATGGTGGTGTCTGTGCCGGAGTTGGTGGTGTCCGACGGTGTTCGTGTCTGCGCTGGAGACGGTGGTGTCCTTGCCAGAGACGACGGTGTCCGTGCCGGAGATGGTGGTGTCAGTGCTGGAGACGGTGGTGTCCTTGCCAGAGACGATGGTGTCCGTGCCGGAGATGGTGGTGTCAGTGCTGGAGATGGTGGTGTCCGTGCCGGAGATGGTGGTGTCAGTGCTGGAGACGGTGGTGTCCGTGCCGGAGATGGTGGTGTCCGTGCCGGAGATGGTGGTGTCCGTGCCGGAGATGGTGGTGTCCGTGCCGGAGATGGTGGTGTCAGTGCTGGAGATGGTGGTGTCCTTGCCAGAGACGACGGTGTCCGTGCCGGAGATGGTGGTGTCAGTGCTGGAGATGGTGGTGTCTGTGCTGGAGATGGTGGTGTCTGTGCTGGAGATGGTGGTGTCTGTGCTGGAGATGGTGGTGTCTGTGCTGGAGATGGTGGTGTCAGTGCTGGAGATGGTGGTGTCCGTGCCGGAGATGGTGGTGTCTGTGCCGGAGACGGTGGTGACCGTACCGGAGAGGTTTAATTTTTTTAATGAACAACACTACACCTGAGAGAAAGTTTAACATTTAGAATACAGCCTCTTTTTTGAATGCATTTATTCAGAAAACAGGACACTCCATTTGTAGTCAGACTGTCAGATCTGCTAGAGGGAGATCATTCACTGTCAGACTCGTCTTGTGTCTGTACGATGTCTCGTGGGGCAGCATACTGTGCCATGTTAGGCAATCCTGATGCTACACAACAGGTCAGAGCACTGCGGGAAATGGCCATTTCATTTGCATCAAACCTGTATAGAAAACAGATGCATGGAATGCAATGAAATATACCCTGCATTAGACTTATAGACTTTTATCTAATGTGTAAAATGTTCTGTATGTTTGTGGAAGTTACCATTCATCTGTCTTCTCATCGTAGCACTCCACATCAGAGGTGGTGCTTAATCCATTAAAGCCTCCGACAGCAAACAACTGATCATTAACTACCTGAATTTTTAAGGAAGTTAAAAATAAAAATAAATAATGTGTACAGCTACTGTCTTTAACTTTACATTAATACATCTTATTATAGATGCAACATTTCATTTGTGAATGTTGTGAATGTTGAATGTTTTGACGCACATTGATCTTTGAAGCCTTCTACAATTTTACGGTGCAACTTTCCAATTATTCTCAATAATTATTATCAAAAAAAATAAAATTAAAAATAAAATTAAAATTAAAATAAATAAATAAATAAATTCCCCCATAATCATTATCGTCAAAACATTTTTGTAATGTTATTTTATACAGATATTAAATGTCCACATCTCACCTCAATGCCAAAGTTGCTGCGTGGGTTGTACATTGATGCAACATCACTCCAGATGTTAGTCAGCGGATTGTAGGCCTCCGCACTCCGCAAACGACTGGCACCATCAAAACCACCAACCTTTAAATAAATACACTTTTTTTATGTATTCTGTGCATTTGTATATATGCACATCAATGCATACATTTACAGAAGTGCAACCTTTAAACTGTGATTGTTCCATATTTCTGTATTTGTGTCATGCTTAACATAGTTAATTAAACCTATAAAACTGATATGTGTGTTTAATACTCACAGCATACACTAGATCTGCATAAGCGATCACACCAACACCACTGCGGCGGCTACTCATGGGAGCGATGAGAGTCCACTGGTTTGTTTCAGGGTTGAAGCTCTCAGCAGAGAAGAGACACTCGATCCCAGTAAAACCACCACAGATATAAATCTGACAAACACAAAAATAACATGCATGATGTTTGTGCAAAATCATCACAGATTGATCAGAAAAGCAGTGTTTAAAACACTGTTGATTTTATGATATTCCTTTTCATATTTACACTATTCCTTATGCCATATCTCCATTTCACGTTTCCTTCATGCTTTACAGGCATTGAGAGTCTCCAGCAGAAGAGTGTGGAATCATGGGTAAGTGCTCTTACCCTGCCCTGCAGTGAGGTGGCGCTAGAGTCACTCCTCCGTTCATTCATGGGTGCCATCATTGTCCACTGATTGGTGTTTGGATCGTAGCGCTCTACTGTTTTAAGCCGTTGGTGTCCATCAAAACCACCAATGGCATAAATGAGCCCGTCCAGAACAGCAACACTAATATAGCATCTGCGTTCATACATGGGGGCCACCTACAACACACCAAATACATCAGTGTGCGAACACACATCAATACACCATCTCATTAGTTCTGTCCTATCAGTTGCAAATATAAGTACAATGGTATTATTATTTTTCTTAATGTTATTTTTTGACACAATCATGATGGTAACTCTGGTATATTATATTATATTATATTATATTATATTATATTATATTATATTATATTATATTATACAAAGCTACAACAATTGCTGGAACACAAACAAAAATGTATCATGATTTTACCATGTAATAGGGTAATACAGTGGTGTTCTTTGAAGTAATGTGGAGTACAGCACATCATTCAGCACTTTGGTCCATATCAAAGTACAATCCGGTACCCTCACTGTCCCACAATACTGTTTAGTGAAGGAAGCTACATTAAAGTTACATGTTGACCCACAGCATTACTCACCTCTTGCCAAGTCTGAGTGATAAGATTTAATTTCCTCACGCTGTTGAAATACTCCACACCATCAAAACCACCAATACAGTAGACAAACTCATCCAGGACTGCTGTACCATGATAGGCTCTGGGACGCTCATCCTCTTGAGTCACACTGACCCAGCAGTCTGCCTTCGCATCAAATGCCTCAATCTCATTGGTGGGATTGCCGCCGCTCCATCCTCCGATGGCCAATAAGATTGATGAGGGCAGACGTGGGCGTGTCAGTTGATGCATTAGTTCTAAGTTGGTGGATTCATCCTTGTTGAGGTCAAACAAAGTCTTCATTGCATTGATGATAACAGGCATGCAGGCTTCATTCTCCATCACTAGTGCATTGCACTTTACATTATTGATGAAGTAGGCTGATGTTATCAATCCCAATCGAACCTGAAGCACAAGAGAGAGTTTAGACTTTCAGAGACTGTTGCAAGACTGTTACTAAGCAGTTATATGGTGTTAAACAACGAAACAGGATTTCCAAAATGACTTAATGACTTAAAATGACATTAAGTCGTTTTATGAAAAAATGTATGAAAATTAAGTGAGTTACTGCTTAAAACAAGTAGAAAATCTGTCAGAAGGGGAAGAAGAGTAAACTTGTCTGCCCTTTCAATTAAGTTTATTTTTCTCACCGCATGCCAGAATTGTTGTAGTTAAACTAAAACTAAAACCCTAAAATAAAATTAAAAACCTTTTCTCATTTTCATTTAGTATACTAAAATAGCTTACAATTTAACTGACAAAAAATAGTAAATTATAGACTAATTAAAAAATATATATATAAATGGCAAAAACACAAAACAAAATTTCTAACATTTAACTAACATTAAAATAATAGCAGAAAATGTATCTTGATTTAAGAGTTAAGATATTGGTGGTGAAAAACAAGACATAAATCTGTTCTACCTTTGGCAGAAGCACGGCAATGTGTTGCCTCCTGTTTTCTGGTGCATGATTAATCCAGTGGAGGACGGCTTCAAAAACCACCTCCTCCTGTTTAACATTCAGCTCATCCTCATCAATGATCTCCTCAAGCTGTTCCAGGGAGAGCTCCAGGAACTCCTCAGATACGTCCAGAACCTCCTCAAAGTGCTGCAGGATGTAGTGCTTTGCTTTACAGTGGAGCTTTGAGCAGGAGTAAAAGTCCTCTGTAAACTTGCAGATGCCAATGCAGTTCTCGGGGCATAAATGTGACTCCAGGAACTGACAGCAGGCATCTACAAGACCTGAGACTAAGAGCATTTCAGCCGCCACCAAGAGCTCCACCACATTCTCTTGAGTAATGAGCACAGATCTTGTGTACGCATACTGGATAATAAGAGGCATGATGTCTTGGGATATTCCTGGAACTTCACAGAAATGTTGTGCTGGGCTGCTCCAGTTGTTGGATAAAAGAGCCCTGTGAACAAATATGACAAACAAATAGGCATTAATAATTAGCATTAATAAAATAACTTTTAGTTATTTACAATTTAATTTCAGCCAAATTTTATCATGTAACGAATCCAATTAGTTTCACCATTCATTGCCACTTCAATTCCATAAAAATTAAGAATTAAATTATTTAGTTTTCCTAGATACCGTAGTTACATTCAACAGTATAATGTTGGCAGTGGAAATTATGTATATAATTACAATCATTTCTAGGTAATTTGCGCACAATTGCAGTTCAAATGCTTCTTCTCACCTAAAGTAGGTGCTGCAGCCACACATGATGATCTTGTGCACTTCAAATTCTCTGTCATTTGACTTGATGATCATGTCAGTGTGTTCGCCCAGTAAACGTGCTTCATCAAACACGTCAAAGGCTGTGGCTCTTATGTTCTCCATGTTCTCTCAGGACTGTAAATGTATTCAGTCTTCTCACCTCAAACTCTGATTAAAGTCACCTCAGGATTTTGTCTTTGTGAGGAGTTTTGCTCTGGACAGTTCAATAGAATGTCTTTGTGACATCATAGTTGTAGAGCTTGAAGAAATTTTTTCAGTTTGTGTCTTGGCCACATAATTATTATAGAGTATTCCTTTTGCATAAAACATCTTCACAGTCACAAAGATATTAAAACAAAATGTATAAAAAAATATTGAACTCAGAGACAAATATATTAAATAAAGCATGGGATAGTTATTTGAATATGCAATCATCCATTTTGATTGCACAAAATACTAGTGAGTTTTTGACAGTAGGACAGATTTTTCTTGCATGGTGTGACTGTGACCCCAAACAAGTTTAACAGAGGCCTGTATGAAGAGGATTGTTCTTCACAGATGTCATATTCCCATTTCATTTCAAGGTTACGCAGCATTAGGCCACATCATGAGTTCAATGTCTTGCTTTTATTGGTTAAATCTGTACATTTAGAATTACTGCCATTATAAGTAAAATTACAAATAAATGACCAAGGTGACTTTTCTTTTCTTTTCTTTTTTTACAATATTTACAACTGGAAAAGATATACTACTTTATTAGTCTCTGGCCCTGTACTACTGAGGTAACTTAGTAAAATATATTATACAAATGAATTTATTTCAAGGCTTTAGCCAAGTACAGGACTGTCACCATTCTCCATCAAAATCACTCAAAGAACCAGAGGGTCATTTTTGACCCGACATTTTTTGAACCCATACACCCAGAGGGTCATTTTTGACCCATCGTTTTTTTAACTAGCTCAGAGTCACTAATTTATCCAAAAATAATATAAAACATACTTCTAGGCATTCTGCAAGCTAATACTAAATAGATTAACCAAAAATACACAATTTTACCAACCGCTGGTTTGCTGAGAAGACGATTTTGTTTGGGTAGGTTTCCAGCTCAACAAAACAGCATGTGGTCAGCCATCTTCTTACTACCACTCTGGCACTTGTGAGTTCAATATTCATCAACTAGGTGTCTCTATGCAGGGGTCAGAAGTGGCACTCTGGGCTTTTGAAGTTAAATTTGACATTTTTTTTATTTTTTATTTATTTTGGGTAGCAGCAATTAACAGCGGCCAAATTTGACCCTTTGGGTTCTAAGCCGTGATCCAAATATTATTATTTGATGGTGATGGTGGTGTCCATGCCTGAGACGGTGGTGTCCGGTGGTGTCCGTGTCGTGCCGGAGACGGTGGTGTCCGTGTCTGTGTCTGTGTCCGTGCCGGAGATGGTGGTGTCCGTGCCCGAGAGGCACCTGCTTTGCCATACACATGACGAGAACTACTAGACCTGGTACAAGGTTCAAAATAATAATATTAATTTTACTCAGTAAACAGAATTCTCAATATTATATGTTGGTTTGTTGAGCTGTAGAGATCCCTTGCCAGGTTTCATTTTTTTAATGAACAACACTACACCTGAGAGAAAGTTTAACATTTAGAATACAGCCTCTTTTTTGATGCATTTATTCAGGAAACATGACACTCCATTTGTAGTCAGACTGTCAGATCTGCTAGAGGGAGATCATTCACTGTCAGACTCGTCTTGTGTATGTACGGTGTCTCGTGGGGCAGCATACTGTGCCATGTTAGGCAATCCTGATGCTACACAACAGCTCACAGCACTGCGTGAAATGGCCATTTCATTTGCATCAAACCTGTAACACCGCAGGTAAAGAGTGGTTGCGATGTGTGACACGGTCAAGGTCGCCGTCTAGTTTGTTAGTGATGTCAAATATTGCACGTCGATCAAAACGGTATTCTTGCAACAATTTTTCATCGCTAAGATGGTCCAAAGGGTTCTCCCTATCCCTAAAAATTATTTTTGCCACATAATGATCTTCAGCTGGTTCCATAAATTCAGCCATGTCGTCTTATTTTTTGTCCGCGTTACTCTTAAGGTTACGATTTCCAAACCTTATGTTATACTTAGGGAAATGACCGTTAAGGGGTTTTATGCAACACTTAACGCTTTTTAAGGGATTCCTTAAGTGAAAAAACAGCATTTAAGGGAAATTCTAAGTGTTAATGACGTTTCACTTAAAAAAAAACGTTAAGTAACACTTAAGGGTATTTTTCTGCAACACCCTTAGGTTTAAGGGAAACATAAGGCGAACTTAAGGGAAAATTTCACTTAAGGTGCTTTATGCAACCGGGCACAGGGCCCCACCCACCCTGAACAGCAGAAGCCGCTTTACAATCCTTTCAAATGACTTCATGACCAGTGAGGTCAATGCCACTGGTCTGAAGTCATTTAATGTGCTTGCAGAGTTGCACTTTGCCACCGGAACTATGATAGACTCCTTCCAAGCCGTTGGGACCCTTCCCTGTTCCCAGGACATCTAAAAAATGTCAGCAAACACCCCACAGAGCTGCTCTGAACAGAACTTCAACAATCTTCCAGTAATTCCATCTGGACACTTATTTACCTTAGTTCTCTTAGTACCTTAGTTAAATACAAACCTAACCTCCTCCTTTGTAATTGAGAAGGGTATAGATTCTACCTGAGCCTGTTCCTCAGTTCATTTCTTTAGTTTGTCTGAAAAATCATGAATATCAAAACGTGAAAAAGGGGTGTTCAACGCTTCAGACAACTCGCTATCATTTTTATACATTGGCAATTGGACTGATTTATTTTGTGTTTTTTGCAGACCTACCATTCTTTTCACACCATCCCATGCTACCTTCAAGTTGTTACTGCCCAGTCGTTCCTCTATCTTATTTTTATATTGCAATTTAGCCTTCTTGGTTTCTACTCTGACCTCCTTAGTTGCCTCCCTAATTTCACGCTCATCCCCTTTATGAAAAGCCCTATGTTTTTTCATTAACACTTGTTTCAGTGAGCTAGTGACCCATGGCTTATTATTTGCATACACTTTAACATACTTTTTGGGAATAATTGAGTCCACACAAAAATAAATATAACAACCTACAGTGTTGATTGCACAAAATACTAGTGAGTTTTTGACAGTAGGACAGATTTTTCTTGCATGGTGTGACTGACCCAAACAAGTTTAACAGAGGCCTGTATGAAGAGGATTGTTCTTCACAGATGTCATATTCCCATTTCATTTCAAGGTTATGTATTCAAAGTGTCCCCTGGGGGTGTTAAACGCGGTCTTCCACTCATCCCCCTCCCTGATGCGGACCAAATGATAGGCATTACGTAAATCCAATTTTGTGAAGATGGACGCTCCCTGCAACCTCTCGAAGGCTGAAGACATCAACGGCAAAGGATAGATATTCTTTACCGTGATGTTGTTCAACCCCCGGTAGTCAATGCAAGGTCGCAGATATCCATCCTTCTTCCCCACAAAAAAGAATCCCGCCCCCGCTGGAGAAGAGGAAGGGCGGATGAACCCTGTTGCTAGAGAATCCGAAATATATTTCTCCATAGCCTCCCTCTCTGGTGTTGAGAGCGAATATAACTTGCCCTTGGGCGGAGCCGTACCTGGTAATAAGTATATGGCACAGTCATAGGGACGATGCGGAGGGAGAGAAGCAGCCAGAGACTTACTGAACACCTCCTCCAGGTCCAGGTACTCCGCGGGCACGTTAGGTAGATCCACTGCCTCCTCCTACAACACAGGGACAGAAACAGACGGACAGGCAGACACTAGACAAGACTTATGACAGTGATTACTCCACGAAGACACAGACTTGAGCTGCCAGTCCACTTTAGGGTTGTGCCGGGTGAGCCAAGGGTGACCTGGGTGGGACAATGGGTGCAAGGGGAATGTCCAGGATATAGAAAGAGATGATCTCGGTGTGGTTGCCTGATGTGATGAGGGTGATGTCTTCTGTGGCGAAAGTGATGGTGGGAAGTTTTTGTCCATTAATTTGGAGGGAGAGAAGCAGCCAGAGACTTACTGAACACCTCCTCCAGGTCCAGGTACTCCGCGGGCACGTTAGATAGAACCACTGCCTCCTCCTACAACACAGGGACAGAAACAGACGGACAGGCAGACACTAGACAAGACTTATGACACTGATTACTCCACGAAGACACAGACTTGAGCTGCCAGTCCACTTTAGGGTTGTGCCGGGTGAGCCAAGGGTGACCTGGGTGGGACAATGGGTGCAAGGGGAATGTCCAGGATATAAAAAGAGATGATCTCAGTGTGGTTGCCTGATGTGATGAGGGTGATGTCTTCTGTGGCGAAAGTGATGGTGGGAAGTTCTTGTCCATTAAGTGCGTGTACAGCAATCTGATGTGTGAGGGGAATCTTGAATTGACGTGCGAATGAGTGATCCATGAAATTACCCTCTGCCCCGGAGTCCAAGAGTGCTTGACAGTCGTGAGTGAGTGTTGACCATCTCAGTCTTACCGGAAGGAGGGTAGATGTTGATGAGGTCTTCTCGGCGGAGATCCCACCCGATAGTAGCCTCATACTTACTATCGGGCTTGGCCCTTTTACCGGACAGTTGTAAGCATAGTGTCCGGCTCCTCCACAGTATAGGCAAAGGCCCTGGGACCTCCGCCTTTCCCTCTCCTCCCGGGAAAGCCGAGCTCGACGCACCTGCATGGGCTCGTGATCGTCGACAGGGCTGACCGCGTCCCTGCCTCCAAATCGTGGACCCTCGGCTCCTGCCAGAGGATGTCTACTCGTGGCGTGACCTCCAACTCGCGATAGTCGCGCATCAACTTTGAGGGCTAAAGCAATGAGTTCATTAAGAGACTGGGGCAGGTCCAAAGCATAGATCTCTCTCTGGACGCGGTCAGCCAGCCCATGCAGGGACATGTCCCACTAGGCCTCCTCGTTCCATTTGCTCTCCGCTGCTAGGGTCCGGAACTCGATCGAAAAGTCTGACACTGATCTCTTTCCTTGACGTAAATCAGCCAGCATTCTTGCAGCTTCTCTTCCGCCGACCACCCAGTCGAAAAATCTTTTCATCTCAGTGGAGAGCTCCTGGAACGAGGCACAGCACGGATCTTCATTCTCCCACACCGCCATTCCCTATAACGCCGCTTTCCCAGTCAGGAGGGTGAGTACGAAGGCGACCTTGGATTGCTCAGTCTGGAAAGTCTTGGGTTGGAGAGAAAAATGCATGGAACACCGGATTAAAAAAAACTCTGCAAAATTTAGGATCACCTGAATAGGGCTCTGGGGCTGGTAGGCGTGGCTCCGACTGAGATGGGCTCTCCGATGGTGTGGGGGGAGCGGCCGGTGTGGAAAGCAGTGGAACAGTGGAAGCTTGTAGCTGTTGGATCTGCCTGGTGAGCTCGGACACCTGCGCCACTGACGCCTGAACAGCGCGACCAGTATCATTTAAATTCTTCTCTTGAATTTCCAGACGAGCCATACTGTTGCTCAAACAGTCCTCCATGGTTGGCTCTGATGTACTTGCTGTATCCATTCTTGGTCAGATCGTTCTGTTACGTCAGAAACGAGGACACAATATGCAAGTAAAAGCTCCTTTTAATTATAGTCAATAATGAGGATGATGATGATGATGATGATAATTAATCCGGGTGATGCAGGCGGTGGCGCAGGGACTTTGATGGTCAGACACAGAGTGAAGGATGAAGTGCTGCATGCCCTGATGAGTGATGACGTGATCCAGACAAGAAACAAAATCCAACAAGACGTGAAACCGGGACACAGGAACTCGAGACGGTATACGAAGCACGGGAACAGGAACAGACAACACAGAGACTTCATGCAACGATCTGACAAAGGGAATGAGAAAGTGGTGAGCCTTTATAGGAGATGAGATGAGTGGCAGCTGGTAATGGTGAGTGATTGCAGCTGATACTGATGAACAGTAATGATCCGGACACACCCACTCACACACATGTAAACAACAAAGCATGAGACTAGAGAGAGACATTGGATCTATGAACCGTGACACATAGTTTGATGGATCGTTGGAGAAATCAACTAGCTAGTCACGACTGTTTCCCGAAACCATGTTGTCGCAAAGTGGTCGTTCAATCACCTTGGTTTATGACGTCACGCACGTGGTGGAGTAATAACTTCTTTTAATGAAACTGTTTGAGATCGAATTTACGCTAAATGTTTTTAGATAAATTACAGACATGGCATCTGAGGACTATTTCTCATTTATCTCAGTTATTTAGCTTTATTTCCAGATTCAATCATAGACTCGTTCTTACGTAGTAGAACATGTTCGCATACGCGCACTCTTAAAAAAACGGCGTTTTTTTAAAATCTCTTGACAAATTTAAAGACGTAAATGACATTTGATCGTATTAATAAAAGATACAGATTGTACTGAATGTCAGCTTGCTTATTTTGCTCAAGATAAGGATTTATTAAGTCCACGTGTCATGTAAACTAACTATGCTTCTAACCACAGGTCGAGAGCTGTCGTTCCAACCACACAAGTTGGCGATGCTGTTTGCGAATGTTTGTTGGAACGATGGTTTCGGGAAACACCGACTCGTTAAACTATGCTGATAACAACGGAACTTGCGAACATAGTTGGCTAACGATGCTTTTGGGAAACGCACCCCTGGGCAAGAACTCCCTGTGCATCCATGCAGCCTAGCATGGATAAGAGCAGGGAGAGCAGCAATAACCCCCCTTATGGTTAACAGAACAGAACCAACATTAATGTATTGCAGATATCATTGATTCAATATTTTAAAGTACAACATAATTCGAGAATTTATTCTGATTCAAGGGGAATCAGAATGCCAAATCCTGACTGGGCGAGAGGAGGAGCTGGGGATGGAGGAGGGTAAATCGCTCCAGAGAAACGTAATAGCTGCTGACAATACTGAAGGAGCTTATATGTGTATACGGTGATAGGCGTCGTATTCCTATAGGTAGATGTGGATCAGCTGAGAGTCAGCTGATGCGAGTTTGACTAACGTGACCTGCCAGAACTAATGCTACGCTTGATATTGGGCTTGTCAGTTAATACCACCAAAACTGAAGTGATATACCAATGGAGGCTCAGCCCTCCACCTACTATGCCTGTTTTTACCATAGAACAACAACCAATTACAATAGTGCTATCCTTTAATGGTATCTAGGCAGCATCAGAGGACTGTAATCTCGATAACTAAATAAAAAATCGGATAAGGCAAACTTCGACACAAGGTCTTTCAAAATAAGCACTTTCAATTGTGCACTAAAGTTACCATTTATAAAGCTGTCTGCATCACCACTCTTCTTTACAGCTGTGAAGCCTGGGTCATATACAACCATCACCTAAGGTTGCTGGTTCGTTTCCATATGGTGCTTGCAGCGAATCTTGGGGATCACATGCTATGACCATGTACCACATTCTGAAGTGCTTGCTAGAACAAACTGCAAGAGTATGGAGGCAACAGTCACTGAATATCAACTACGCTGGCTTGGGCATGTTATTAGGCTGCCACAAGATCGTCTTCCACAACAAATCCTTTATGGCCAGCTCCATAAGGGCCGCCGTTCTGCAGGGGGTCAGAAAAAGCGGTACAAAGACCAACTAAAAACATCACTGGGAAAGTGTCAAATCAATCCATCATGCCTGGAAGAATTCGCAGCAAACCAAACCACCTGGAAGAAGCTCTGCCACACAGGAATCATGCAGCTGGAATCTGAGAGAAATATAAGGAAACAGCAAAAAATATTACGGAGACATCCAGCCATGCCTGCCCCTACAAACTCAGACTTTACATGTCCAATAATCCACATGTGTGTGTGTGTGTGTGTGTGTGTGTGTGTGTGTGTGTGTGTGTGTCTGTGTGTGTGTGTGTGTGTGTGTGTGTGTGTGTGTGTGTGTGTGTGTGTGTGTGTGTGTGTGTGTGTGTGTGAGAGTGTGAGAGTGTGTGTGTGTGTGTGTGTGTGTGTGTGTGTGTGTGTGTGTGTGTGTGTGAGAGTGTGAGTGTGTGTGTGTGTGTGTGTGTGTGTGTGTGTGTGTGTGTGTGTGTGTGTGTGTGTGTGTGTGTGTGTGTGTGTGTGTGTGTGTGTGTGTGTGTGTGTGTGTGTGTGTGTGTGTGTGTGTGTGTGTGTGTGAGAGAGAGAGAGTGTGTGTGTGTGTGTGTGTGTGTGTGTGTGTGTGTGTGTGTGTGTGTGTGTGTGTGTGTGTGTGTGTGTGTGTGTGTGTGTGTGTGTGTGTGTGTGTGTGTGTGTGTGTGAGCAATAAAGCCAGAGGTGTCACAAATATTGTATGCTGTAACTATATTATTCAGGTAACTCACAACAGGACACAAAGAGCAACAGCCGGAGAGATTGATTTGATGCCCCGAGTGGTGTCCTGTTTTCATTTGTTGGTTTCAGGGTTCAGATTATTCAAAAGCAGGCCAGTGGGGCATAAGGTAATTGAACAAGCTGGACTCTCACATCTCTCTAAGTGATCATCTTTAAATCTTTACACATCTAATTCTTCCCTGGTTTAGGTTTGAGCATTGAAATGTAAAAAATATGACATAAAAACTGATTATATTAATAAGCATCATTCAGACTAAATAGAAAGTGTTCATTAGTGAAGATGTTATAACACTCGAGTGATAATAATGACCTCATTAAAGTATGCATCATTGATTAAATCCCTACTTTCTCCATAAATCTATTGTCTCAAATATGAGTTACATGCAAAACGTTTTGGTCTTGTAAAAACATGGTATTTTTTTAAGATG